>NW_022881584.1:0-174456 GCF_004382145.1 Drosophila mauritiana
AACATTGAAAAACTGAAATCAAAACAAGCAACAGACTTAAAAACCATAATGAAAAACGCAATAAGATCAAAGACTATGAGCCAGGGCAAATAGTGTTTATAAAGCAAAAGACAAGACTAGGTTCTAAACTTTCCCCACGGTACAAGAAAGAAACAGTAAAAGAAAATAGACATACAACTATTATCACAGAAACAGGAAGAATCGTTCACAAGAGTAACATAAAACAAGAGTAATAATACCCTCTAACTCAGTATTTTTGTCCGTTTGCGGGTATCGATCCGATCGTGAGGGATCGGCCTATACCCGTAAAAAATTAATTCGTTCACTGAATAAATGATTTTTCTTCTTCTCCTTTTCCCCATTACAGGATTTTCTTATTTTTAATGCTTCTGCCATTAGCATTGGCAAATATGGAAATCACTAATTACACCGACGCTCAAACCGTCTCAGTGTACAAAGGATTAGGGAAACTACAAATATCATCAACTAAATTAATCCATCTAATAGACCTAGAACAGCTAGAAACAGAATTGTACAAAATACGAGAACACACAATTAATGACTTAAAAGGAAGCTACCTCTACCATACACTAACACACGAAATAGCTCAGGCATTTACCGCATTAAGTACTCTGACCTCAAAATATCGCAAAGCTCGATCAATCAATTGGATTGGTTCCGCTTGGAAATTTGTGGCAGGAAATCCGGATCATGACGACTTAACTATGATCGAAAATAATTTAAATAGCCTTATAACTAACAATAACGATCAGGTAATAGTTAATAAACAACTGCAAAGTAGAATCAATAATTTAACAACAATCTCAAATATGCTTACGAACTCAATAAAAAAGGATAACAATTTTAACAATGAAATAGCAACGAGTCTGCAAAATCAGGTCAGATTGATAAAAGAAGAAATTGTAAACATTAAATATGCCATTCAATGGGCAAAAATTAACGTAATTACACACTCCTTTTAAACGAATTTGAACTAAATGAAGTAAATAAAATATTTCAAAAAACAATATTACCTCTTTATCAATCGAAGAAATGCTAGAATTTGTTGATGTTTCAGTATTACATAATAAAACAGCGATTATCTATATCATCAAAATACCAGAACTAGACCCCACTACCTATCAAGATATGTTGATAAAACCGTTATAAAAAATAACTTTATTGTACACTTAGAAACGAATGAAATATTCATAGCGCAAAAAGAAATCATTAATGTACTCAAAAACTGTAAAAATATCCAATTACTTAAAAATATGTAAAAAAGAAAACACTGTAAATCTAAAACAAACAAAATGTATTGCTAAGTTAATTGAGGGAAAGGAAGCGCTGTGTGACTTCAGTAATGCAGAACATATTCAGAAAATAGAGGAGATCGATGGCAGCTTAATATTACTTAACAACTACACCGGCAACTTAATACACAACAACATAACTTACAATCTAAAAGGAACATACCTGGTTCATTTCTGGAACGATACCGTTCAAATAAATAGCAAGCAATTCAACAATAAAGAAAAATCTATCCTAAAACCCGGAACACCAATAATTCAAATGTCACCCATAGAAGTGGAGAGGTTAAAAATTTTGTCATTGGAATCACTGGAGGCCCTCAACATCAAAAACATAAAGCACTTAAATAACGTAACAACACACTCTACCATAAACCGCATCGCGATCTTGTGCTTACTGTGCACCGTCATACTTCTTTCAATAATCTCCAAAATCCACTTTAAGCCCAGAGAGAAAGTAACCATTCAAATTCAACAAAGCCTCCCACGCTTAATAGTACCATAAACTTAAGCCAAGGCCGATACAGCCCGAATTCAACAATATTCCCTATTTCTAACACCCACTTGAGGACAAGTAGGATCCTGAGGGGGGAGAGTTAACAACAGAAACTTTTGTTACTCCTCTCGACGGCCGATACAATGAACCCTTAGTACTTTTCCTGCAAGAATTGTGCAACAAAGTATTCTAGAAAATACAAGAGTTCAAAAATCCTAAATCAACAATATTATAAACATCCGCCGCGACGAACCCACGCAACACCGAAATTGCAGAGATTGCAATTCGATCCAGTTCAATCGAGTTCAAACCACTCCAATGCTCCGCCTAGCTGCCGATCACGCCATCAGCGACGACGACAACGTTCTGCCGACGCCTCTGCCAGACACCCACAGCTTACTTAGGGCTTACTCTAATTCTCAATGTTTAGTTCTTAATTTGAATCCGAAATAAAAGGTCAACCTCGCAAATTGGACTCGTTTAATTTCCACAAAGGAAAAGATTAACTTATATGTACATGCGCTTGGATATCAGCGGAGCACCGTGAGACGAATTAGGGGGCCGGTATTGGCAAAGTGCTTGTTTATGCACTTAAAAAAAGTAATCACGGTGGCTGGGCGCATGTACTTATATATTTTCACTTTTCACTTGATACGGATGGACGGAAAGAATGAACGCCGTTGGAAAAACGAAAATGGCGACCACGGACGGAATAGGATTTAAAGCCGTACTTATCTTGAATTTTCCGCTTAAATTTTGTATATTGTATTGTATTGTTGTATTTGTATTGGTTGTATATTTTATTGAGGCACAAAAAAAACAGCAGTTTAGCAGCGGACGATAACAGTGAATTTTGGACAGTGTATATATATATATATGTACATGCGCTTGGATATCAGCGGAGCACCGTGAGACGAATTAGGGGCCGGTATTGGCAAAGTGCTTGTTTATGCACTTAAAAAAAAGTAATCACGGTGGCTGGGCGCATGTACTTATATATTTTCTCTTTTCACTTGATACGGATGGACGGAAAGAATAAACGCCGTTGGAAAAACGAAAATGGCGACCACGGACGGAATAGGATTTAAAGCCGTACTTATCTTGAATTTTCCGCAAGGAGCGCTGGCAGGATCAGAGCTCATCCGGCTCGAAGGACCATGAAATGGAGTGGGCGGAAAATTGCCGTGGTTGTAGTTGCTGCGGCTGCTGCTGAGTCTCCCTGAAATGAAACACTCGGGATCGACTTCACGAAAATTCCGTACTTTATTCGCGCACTTGTAAATTAAGACTCCCTTAACACTAACAGTAGAAATACTGTTAGTACTCCCTACTGAATACCTTGCGGGAAGGGAGGAGAGCGAGAGAAGAGAAGGAGAGCGCGAGCAGCGGTGCTTGCGAGCCGTGGAGGAGCTTCGAGTACAAGCATTGGCCGCTTACACTGCGCTCAACTGTTTGCGCCCTTCTGGCGTGAACATGGTTCTGTTCAAACATGTTTTTTTGAACATGTTCTGTTCTGTTCGTATTGTTCTGTTCAATCATGTTCTGTTCGAACATGTTCTGTTCGAACGTGTTCTGTTCGAACATGTTTCTGTTTGAACATTTCTGTTGGAACATGTTCTGTTAGACATGTTCTGTTCGGACATGTTCTGTTCGAACATGTTCTGTTCGAACATGTTCTGTTCAAACATGTTCTGTGTCGAACATGTTCTGTTCGAACATGTTCTGTTCAACATGTTCTGTTCGAACATGTTCTGTTCGAACATGTTCTGTTCAACACGTTCTGTTCGATCATGTTCTGTTAGAACATGTTCTGTTCGAACATGCCTCTGTTCTGTTCGA
The DNA here is from genome assembly GCF_004382145.1 of Drosophila mauritiana. Classification (NCBI taxonomy): domain Eukaryota; kingdom Metazoa; phylum Arthropoda; class Insecta; order Diptera; family Drosophilidae; genus Drosophila; species Drosophila mauritiana. The sequence goes on from NW_022881584.1 coordinate 3,646, forward strand.
TCATGTTCTGTTCGATCATGTTCTGTTCGATTATGTTCTGTTCGGACATTTCTGTTCAAAATGTTCTGTTCAACATGAGCGACGATTATAGTTTGAGAAACTATTTGGATTTAGGTAGGTCAACAGAGAAAGAATTCGAGAAATATTTTGGTTTGCTCAACGGACTTCGAGTTCTTTGGGAATATTCGTCGCTTCTGAGGATTCGATGTATATCCTAACAAATACCCCTTGTATTGATAATATACTTAAGCAATATTTCAATAAATACTTGTGTTTAGCATACATATATCGTATGTATTATACTAGATAATCCTATGCTAGCCAATTACCATATTAAATATTAATTAGGAAACACTTATACACGTGTATTTATAACTCATCACTAACTGACCTACACGGAATATAGTATATTACAGTGAGTACAAAGTCAATCCTTAGGCAGAATATCTTGAGAAATCTTCAAGTCATCAGTGGATACAGGCAGCTCCAGAGCTGTGTGCAGAATTTCGCTCGAGCACAGATAGGGGGCTGGGGGCTGAGCTTCCCTTTTAAGTAAGCACTTCACTTTTTTCGGTTCTAGTTGTTGTCAGCCAAGGGTCCCACAGTAGCCCGAAGGCACATCCAAAGATTCCGACGCAGCTGTCACGGGAGTGCAGAGTGCCGCAGCAGATCACTAACAACTGCCCGTACGAGTCCATTCGACCTTGAATTCCGGCGTGCGTCAGGTTCGGATTAAAGTAAAAGTCAAACTACTGCTTAGCGCTCCTTAGTGCCGATAACACCTCGGCAGCCGTCGTACACTCCCACTCATTGATTCCATCACTGGCTCTGATCGTGAGATGTAGGGTCGCATCTGCCCACAAATCCACCAGACTGAGGGCGTCTGCGTTGAAGCTTTCGAAGAACCACTCGCCGAACTTGCGCGCAATCTGTTAATGGGATATCCTCTTCGCTCTGATTATGAAGTGAGCTGGATGTCTGGTCTCCGGAAAGCTCTATGCTTGATTGATGCTCCTGCTTCCAATACTGTATAACCTTTTCTATGAGGTCTGCCTTGCTAAAGTCTGTGGCTGCGTCAGCGCGTCGATTGCTCAAATACGTAAAGAGGAGTTCCTTCGTTATATCGCGCTTGGAAAGCAGTACGTAAATGTCTGGAATGTGTGTAGTGATCAGACGAAGGGCCTCCTCCGGGTCTTCGGTTTTGCACACATTTTTGGTGGCGCATTTGGCCAACTGTAGCAGGACAGTTAAGTTATTGTCATTTAGAAGTAACTCCCGCAGTCCTTTCTTTCTGACTGTCTGAAATCATCATGTCGAATAATTATTATGTTATCAAACACTTTGTGTCCACTCCTTCGGGATGCTTTCTTTCTCTATTCTTTTTGCGCGCACACAGACCCACTCAACTTTTATCACACGCACACGGTACGAACTTTTATCCCTTTTTCCCCTGTTTCACTGACAATTTAGGTTGTTTTAAATGTGTTGAACTAGCAGAATTCCGAAATTTCGTTAATTCGATTCACTGACAATTTCGCCCAGATTGAGCTTTCCGTATCGGATTTCACTGGCCCAGCATCACATCTCGCACACGCACCGTGGCACCAGCCAGCAGGAGCTGTGTTGTCTACTTTTCAACGCCCGCTCACCCACGACGCCTGCTTTCCGCTTTTCCTGCCTTGCTTTTCCGGGGCTGCGAAGGACAACGTGGCGCTTTGCGCGTTGCTCGTCTACTGAAAAATCGCCTCGGCTCCTCCGAAAATCCCTTACCCTTTGTGCTTTAAGCTCCCCGAAGGAGCTTTCCAAGCTGGCCCAAAGCTGAGCCACGCCTGCGCTGTGGCATGTAAAGAACTTCTTCCCGGAGAGCGGTTTCTCTTTGCCTCTCAGCTGTTTGGCGTCGCACGCGATTCCGGTCAGCTGACTGCCGCCGCCCGTGGCGCTGCCGCTGCGCTGCTGCCACGACATGGACGTCTGCATCTGTTTGCATGCCAACCACTTGTGGTTGTCTGCATTTCCCACGCATGTGACTGAGCTCAAAGCTTTTCATACGGCTTGACCGCCGAGCGCTGCTTACGCACCGGTTAGTCCGATAACTGATGGCTTTTAGAGCCGTAGGCAGTCGCCTGACTGGCTTATGGTAAATCGCCCAAATTGACAGGCCGATAGCGAGCAATCCGCGTAAGACAATAAATGTGACTACGGCAGTGAGCTAGGTCAGTCCATGCAATATGTTGACAATTAAATTATAATGGTAAATTAAAAAAAGACAACTTTATGTACATACAAACTAATAACAAATCATTCTTACGAATGCAAAACATTTATAATACGATTATATAATTACTTATATTCTTAAGAATATATTTTATATTTAACACACACCTAAGAACTAAACGAAAACGATAAAAATGTTTCAGCTCAATCTAATTTGTTTAGATCTTCATATCGTTATTCCAAGAGAAAATGTAAACATTTAATTGAATTTTACATTGGCTTTTCAAAGAGCAAATATGGAATTTCGAAATTCTGAGGAGCATTTGAAAATATAAATAAAAAATACATACATGCAAATTCAAGAATTAATCAGCACAAAATTTAGATATGGAAGCAGCTTTCACTAATTTGCTTACTTTAAACGCTTTAAAAGCAGGGAAATACATAGTTAAGAATAAATACTGCTGCACAGAAAAAAAATTTAAAAAATGCTAGCATGAAATTTGAAAGAAAATATCGATCACTTAGCAAGGATTGCTATGCACTTATATCTTAAGGGTCAATTTCTCAATGTAACTATGAATTGTATTATCTGTCAGAAAGGGCTAACATAAGATTTAGAAATCGCTTCTAACTTAATGTTATAAAGAGCTTAGTGTTAAGTTATTTTCACGCAACAGTTTTTACGTTAATCGCTTGATTTTATCTTATTTTTTAATCTGAAGAAAACATAAAAAATTGAAACCGGAAAGTTTTTGCTTTTTTTTTTATTTATTGAATCTTCTTGTATAAGAACTAACAATAAGTTTAAAAATCTTAACTATAACAAGTATTTTTTGAACAGTTGTATTATTTTTCCAACTGTTCTATGATTAAACGGTTGGTAGGTCCTTTCGCCGGAGACGGGAACGGCTGCTGAGCTGGATTAGACCTCGCGCTAGTGGTTGGGGTGCGTGTAAAGCTTGCTATGGTATTTTTCCTTAAGTTCCGTGATTGCGTTGGTAACTGATGGGATATTTAAGTCTCTTTGGATGTTTTCACTCCGAACGTACCACGGTGCCCCAGTGATGGTTCTCAGAATCTTTGATTGTGGTCGCTGTATGATGTCAATATTGCTGTTGCTGGCATTGCCCCATAACTGTGAGCCATAGGTCCAGATAGGTTTCAATATAGAATTGTAGAGCAAGACCTTGTGATCTAGGATGAGCGGAGAACCAGAGTTGATGAGCCAGTGTAAGTTGTTGGCTTTGAGTTTAAGTTGGGTTTTTTTGGCTTCAATGTGCCTGCGCCATGTGAGTCTTCTGTCAAGGTGTACTCCTAGGTACGCTACCTCATCTGCTTTCGGGAGTGGTATGTTGTTCAACAATAGCGGAGGACAGTCTTGTCTGTTTAGCGTAAACGTCACGTGCTTGCATTTTTGCTCGTTTACTTTTATTCGCCAGTCAGAGAGCCACTTCTCAATGTCGATGAGGTACAGTGCCAACTGTGCTGTAGCTTGGATAGGGGACCTTGAACGGCTAAGGATAGCTGTGTCGTCGGCAAATGTGGATACCGTTAAGCGACTATTTGTAGGGATGTCGGCTGTATAGATGAGGTATAAGGTTGGCCCAAGAACGCTGCCTTGGGGGACTCCAGCCTCAATTGTATGATCAGTGGAAGTGGCAGTGTTGCACCGCACTGCAAACTTTCTGTCATAGAGGTAAGACTTTAGAAGTTTGTGTGTGCTTTCGGGTAGGGATGTTTTAATTTTAAACATTAGGCCGTCGAGCCCGACTCTGTCGAATGCTTGGGATACGTCTAAAAATACTGCTGTACAGTATTCGCGATATTCAAATGCAGTTCTTATTTCCGTTGTAGATTTCAGATGTTGATTAAGTCGGATCAGCAGGCATTTGTCGAATAGTTTCGAAATACATGAGAGTAGACTTATTGGTCTGTAAGATGAAACGACTGTGTGGTTCTTACCAGGCTTTAGAATCATTATGATAATCGACCTCTTCCATCGTTGTGGAAAGTAACCAAGTTTGGTGATGGCATTAAAGAGCTTGGTTATGTAGCGAACTGCAGAATGTGGCAGCTGGATGATCATTTCCGGTGTTATAAGGTCGCAGCCGGGGAATTTTTTTGGCTGAGATTGTCTTTGATTATTTTAGTTACTTCTTTAGGACGAAACACAATTGGGGTGTGTTGCTGGTGGCGGTTTACGGGATAGGACGGTAGCGCGAATGTGCTAGTAGCCTGGTTTGGCGTGAACACATTTTGTAGGTGAGCGGCAAATGTGGTGGCTCTGTCTTCATCACTACGTGCCCAGCCACCTGAGGAATTCCTTATCGGCAAAACGGTTTCAGTCGGTGGGCGAAGAGTTGAGTGGGCTCGCCACAGTGACTTTTGTTTTGTGCCTGTTGGGGTGAGTTGCTCTATGTATCGGCGCTGATCGTCGTCCTCTTCTTGTTTCAGAGCGTTGGCCAGTTTCCGTGTGGCTACTTTTAGCTTTTGAAGATTGCCATTCTCTGCGTAAGCGTCGTTTTACGTGGACGAGTTGCTCGATTTGTACGTTGGTCTTTTTTGGATTAATTGTATTATTTGTTATTTTGGGTGTTGCAGTAAGAGCTGCTGCAGTAAGGATGGATTGTTATTGAGTTTTGGGCTTAGCTCAATATGTGAACTTATATATTTTTTATACCTGAGCCAGTTTGTTTTGTGAGAAGTCAATCTGAATGGTGGTTTCACGTTTTCTGCGTACAGGCGGAGGTGAATTAGTACAGGCGAGTGATCAGATGACAGATCCGGCAGACATTCAGCTTTAACCAAACTGCGGGAAATATTTTTCGTAACTGCGAAGTCGATCAGGTCAGACAGCTTGTTGAGGTAGTCTCTTATTTGAAAATTGTATTTGCTTGTGAGATGAGTTTCCGAAAGAAGCATTACGTCGATATGCTTCTCATGTAGGAATTGAGCTAGCTCAAGTTTGCGCTGTGAGACGCCATTGGCATTCCACGTAGCTATGCGTAAGGTAGCCCTTATTTATTTGATTGTTGGGCTACAAGCATTTGTATCAAAAGGTTTTGATTACGCATCATGTCTTGAATGGTGGTCTTCATGAATGTCATAAATTCCATCATGCTCTGTTGTAAGGCTTGCATCATAGCTTCAGTTTTTTGTTTCCTGCTGCGCAGCTGGGTTATAGTTTTGTTGTGTGTCTAATTTTGTGTGCACTTCATGTGGAGTTCGGGAATTTTGGGTAGGAGGCGTCATACCTGATTTTAAAACGTTTGCAAATGTTGTCTTGCTAGTGTTGGATGTAGGCCAGGGAGCGAAACTTGCTGCTTTCGAGAAAATTACTTCAGGACTTGTCTCTGATGGTATCAGCGTAGCTGTTCCTTGGTGTGCCCGCGCCGTGTTCATTCTTTTGTGAAGACGGATTTTCAGCTCTTTGTAGATTGGACAGCCTCTGTAGTTTGCTGTGTGATTGCCCCCACAGTTATTGCATTTTTTCTCACATGCATTTTTTTTGTTAGTTTGATACTGTTTGGAGTCGTGGAGATCTCCACAGACTACGCACACCGGGCGAAGTGTACAATACGACCTCGTGTGGCCATACTCTTGGCAGTTTGTACATTGTACAGGAGCGTTACGTTTGTGCGGCTCTTCTACCGTGATCCTACGGTGCAGAAGCAGAGCTGGAGTTTGTAAATTGGGTGAACCTCGTTTTTTCTAGGAGGCTTGTTTTCTGGTTCAAGCTCAATCTTGAAGAGTGGTTGGGGCTGCCTGTTTCTGTTTTTGATATTGAACACGCTTTTGGCGTAAAATCCCTTTTCCTTTAGCGCTTCAGTTATCTCTTCGGGCGTAACATCAGACTCAATGCCCTTCAGGACTACTTGCAGGCCCTTGCTGCTTTTAAGCTGCTAGGTGTAAAAGCCTATTTTTTGTGCGGTAAAATAGTTTGTGACTTTTCTGTAGTTGTCCTCCGTTTTCGTCTGAAGTTTGATTTCATTGATAGTACCTCTTACGAGGGAATTATATGAAAGCTATCTTTTCCAATAAGGCCAATCAAAGTATTTACAAAACCGCTTGTGCTCTTCTCGCGGATGTATATTGGCGGAGGTTTTGTTTTCTTCGGTTCGATATCAACGGATCCCAGCGGCATCTACCAGCAAGGCAAATCTGTTGGTATTTGCAGGGGCTACATTTTTGATCAAGGTAGAGTTGTCGCGTGTATTTTTCGGCTTGTTTTCCAGATCTGATTTTTCCGGGCTGAGCTTTCGCTTTATTGTAATGTAGCGGTCCATTCCAGTCTGCCAGGTCGACCCAGCTTTTTTGTTTACGTTTTCGTTTTGTTTTGCTGGTAGTGCAGCAGTACCGTTTATTGCTTGCGGTTTTGCTTTCGCTGACTCAGTCAGAGCGTGAGCGGGTCGATGACGAGGTAGAGCGGGCTGTCGGTCTATCTCCAGCTGTTGTTGTTGGAGGTAGCGGGCTTCTGTCGGAGCTAGGAGAGCGGGGGAGCAGGAGCGCGCTCTTTCTTGATTTGTTGGTAGAAGAAGGTTTCTTGGGCTATGGGTTATTGACCGCTCGATGTCTGCGTTTGGGATTGTCGGTGAGACGTAGGAAAAGTACGCGTTGTTGCGTTGAATTGAGAGCCGGCGTTCGTCTTGCTCGCGCTGTCGCTGAGCGCGAGTGTCGTTCTGACTCATAGTTTTATAATTTAAGATAACAAATCACTATATATTTAAGCGATCTTGCATCGCATAGAGCGTCTCTTTCGCTTTCGGATCTTTTATTTAGTTTACTTTATTTGGCGTTCACTTCACTCAAAACAACCGATTTTGTGCGGAGCTCGATAAAAACGTCTTCACACTTCGACGGTCAAACGCGAAACTTTTGAAACCGGAAAGTGAAGCTTTTATCCTGTGTTCATATGCAACGCATTATTTTCGGCAGAGCGCCTTCCTTTACTGCCAGGCCAAACTAATCTAGGTAAAACAGATTTTATGAAATGCTTGCATAGCTAATCGTAGTAGCTTTGCTACCCAAACAAAGGCTGGTCGAGGGGCCCACATTCGCTGGAGCTGCAGGCGAAAGTCGCACCGACGAACTTGACCCGGTGGGCGAAATCACATTAAGCCAAAGACTCGGGGCGGAGGTGAAAGAAAGAGAAATCAAATCTGCACATGCCCGAGCCAAAAAGGCAAAACTCATGGCAGGCAGATGCACTCAAGTGGAGGCACAAAGGTGGCTTTATCGAATGCGCCACTACTAACCCAGCTAATTCGCAGCGCTGATGCGTAAAGCATGTCGAATGGATGCAGAAAGGGTTGGCCCAAGGAGAAGCCATAGCCATGAATGAAAAGAAAAGTTGAGCGAAAGTGCTGCGTTTTCCACTCGAAATGAAAAGAGGAAAAGCGGAAAAGCTTCCGCAAGCTCAGGGCCAGCTTTTTGGTCCAATTGCGGCGAACTTGGGCCAACATTTTCGCTCCAGCGCTCGGTGTTCGCAGACCGTTTTCGTTGCTCGGGCTGCTGCAAATGGAAATCGAAGAGCTGCCCACAGAATCCGCACAATTAATCATCCAAGCTTGCTATTTGTTAGAGTTCCGCGGTTCCTTCTGTTTACACAACGCCCGAACATTAAAAAGAGAGTGTAAGTGCTTGTGGGCCACTTGGCCACTTGGCCGTTTGGCTACTTGGTCGGGCTGAAAATGTGCACCTGGAAAAACAGATCCCACGGAAACCTGGCTGTGCCAGCTTCCGCAAACTGTGAAACGAAAACGAAAAATTGGCAAAATATCTCGCAGATACTGAGGGCCCCGTGTGTGTATCCACATTTTGAGTGTGATTTTGTTTAAGGTAACTGCCGGATTATTGCCTAATTTGATTGAAGCGCTCGTTGGCCAAATTTATATTCGGAATAAATTCGATTTAATTGCCGAACAGCGGTGGTCGATGGCCACAGCCACGGATTAGGCAAAAGTTTATTGTGAATAAAGCGTAATTGCTTTGTTGGCAAACAGACTTAGGCGTCATCCGGAGAATGTGAAAATTCTCGGCGCCCCAAGAATCAATTGATTGGAATGACTGAGTTGGTGGCGCCGCCGCCTCCCCTTCATCCGAATTCCATGGTCCTTGTCGCTGAAGGTTGAGGTGGAGGTCCTCGTTTCCTGTCTTCACTCAGCTGCTTCCTTCCATGACTGCTAACGAGACGATCACATTTGAGCAGATGGCTGTGCCATGCCATGCTGAAGTTATGAATTTCTCATTTCCGCGGGTGAAGTGGTGGTGTCTTACCCAGAATTCTCGAGGCTAAAACCCCTGTCTTAACTGAAGTTTGGCGCGGAATTTCGGTAATTGGTTTGCCAATCAATCTGATTAACTGGGACCACACAGCAATCAAATGGGTTTGTCCCTTAAGCATGTGCTCTGCTCATTAGTATGCACATGAAGTATATCCCATAAGCCAATCTAATCACCAGAAACAAATATATTTGAACAATAAAATTGGGGAATAGTGAGTAAGTTTGGCGCGCCAAAAATAAACCAACAAATAAATAAATAAATAACAGGTTTAAGTGAAATATATAAAATAAACAGAACAACAATTTATGTTAAGCATAAATAAAGTTAATGTACAATCAATGGATATATAAAATGCTTTCTAAAAATAAGCAATCAGAAAAAAATAACTGCTATGAATATATGATGAACTTCATAAAATCAGGAAATCCATAGTGAAGATTTTTGTTTTTATTCTGTAGTATGTGCCTATGCAATATTAAGAACAATTAAATAAAATAGCATATTAACATATGGCAGCACTTGGTTGCTATGTTTATGTTTATGTCTATGCACGCAGTTAGACCCAGGGCGGATGTAACATGATCGCCCACTTGAAGGCCAAAAAGTATAAGTGCATGGTCAGCATTCACACGCCGACCCAATGCGTATTACATACGTACATACATAGCTCGCTCTCCCGATAAGCCTAGATATATAAGATATACATAAGAACGCCGCTCCGCTGCTGGCGTACCCGGCAGCGCAGCTACGCGGATTAGCCTAAGTCCAAATATATTCAAAACTGTAAAATCAGATACTCTGTAGACGTTGAGCTGGCAGAACCATTTCTGCCTACTCTAAAATCAAAAGAATAAATTGAATAAATATAAAGTCAGCCCGACGGCTGCATTCAACTCAAAACGGAATTGTGTTCTTAACTGGAGTTCATCATTACATGGCGACCGTGACAGGACCGTTATAGCACTGAACGTGAGAGGATCAGCATGCCCGGCATTCGATGCTTATCCACCAAGACGGCGGCAATTTTGGAGAACAGCGATCTGAGTGAGTAGAGTGTTGGTGTGATGGGTAAAAACAGGGGCGGTGTTCAAAATAAAGCAAAAAAAGAGAATAGCGCACATAAAGTGGCTATTATATACGAACACTCCACCGCCCCAATGGTCGAAAGCTCAAAAACTACAAGCTGAGCTAGACCACTGTGTCGAATATCCTAAGAAAAAAAATCCCCACCACACCCGCTCACTCAGAAAAACAAATAAAATCGTTAACAATTAACAAAACTCCAACTCCCAACGTGCAGACATTGCAGCCCCAGCACATAACCCCTAAATGAGGACATCATCATCAACGTGGTGAACAGCCCGCTCACTACGTCATCGAGGGAGTGTCAGCGTGCCAACCCCGGCGACGTCCAGCTGACGCAAGGAGGGTCAGAGTGAAACAAGTAGGAGCTGAAAAACAAAATATATTTTTTTTTTGTTGTTGCCCTGCGTGGCACACCACCCTCGATGCACTGCGCTGCATATTAATATTACACAAAATATTGTAACATTGAGCGGAACTTTTTCTGCCCGATGAGAAGAATGGCCCGTAAAGCCATACACCAATTAGGCAGGAAAATGTAACTATATTGAAAAAAAAAAAATCAAAACAACATATTTTTAAAGTAAAATAAACCAAAACCCAAAAATAAAAAAAAAAAAAAAAAAATATACAAAATGGGTTGGTTTGGATCTGACGATAGTCAGTCAAAAGATAATACGGCCAATGTGGTCAATAACTTAAAAATAGTCGACCATACAGAAGACATTCAGTCACTGTGGTTACTCCTTTTGATCTTGACGATCGTAACAGTCGCTCAGTTTATATTAACGCTATATGTTAAGCATAACAAGATAATAAAGAAGCGTTATATAAGCAGAGCAGATAAAATTTAAAAAAAAAAAAAAACACACCCAAAATGTATTTTGAATTAAGATGATCTAAAATTTTTATTTTTAATATCAGAAAACTAGAATGAAAAAAAAAAAAAAGAATTTTGAAGAAACCTTTTTAGGAGAGGCCACAATTTATAAAGTTCGATTGCACAAATAAATCTATATTATTCCTTAAATGGACTGGCAGGAAATAAAAAACGAGCTTAAAGAAATTAAAACAACTTTTGACAAGTCTTATAAATGCATGACACCAAATAGAGAAGTGCAACAAGACACTCTCAACAAGCATGCGCAGATATTGGTAAGATGCTTTAATGAAGCACGCCAATTAATTCACAGAGAAAGGAAAAGATTAACAAAAAACCATTTATCCCAAGCAGTAAAATTTCTAAACAGGTTCCGTGAGAACTTGTTAAACGTCAAGTACAGACATAACTTAAATATTACAATCCCAACGATTTTAAACACACCTATAGTGGCTGAGATCGGTGAGGATATCGAAAGTGTAGGAGAATCGGAAATAGAAATAAAAGAAGAGGATCTCCACGATCTTGCAATTCCAGCGGTAATAACATTACCCGAATTACTTGAAGAAGAACTTTCAGATTCAAATACTTCAAGAATACAGGAAACAGCCAAAATGACAGACTCTGCCGCAACATCAAGGGAATATGTGCGACAAATTTCGTCCACAATACCTGAGTTTGACGGCAAAAAGTTAAACTTAAATAGATTCCTCACGGCCCTCCGGCTAACAGATCTGACAAAAGGAAATCAGGAGATGCTAGCGATAGAGGTAATCAAGACAAAGATACTTGGTCCATTATCATACAAAGTTGAAAATGAAAAGACCATTATCGGTATAATAAATGTATTAAAAGCATCAGTTAAAGGCGAATCGCCCGATGTCATCAAAGCAAAAATGCTTAGTACACAACAGCGCGGCAAAACTGCAGCGCAATATACCACAGAGATGGAAAACCTACGTGGGTTGCTCGAAGCAGCCTATATAGATGATGGTTTAGATTCAAACAATGCAGACAAATTCGCTACAAAGGAAGCCATTTCTGCAATGACCAAGAATTGTGGGCACGATAAGCTCAAAACCATATTGGAAGCTGGAAATTTCAACACGATGAATAGCGTGATTGAAAAATACATACACTGCAGTACAGAAATGACCGGCAATTCAAATAGTGTATTATTCTATAATAATAGAGGACACTATCGAGGTAATAATTACCGAGGAAATTACCAAAACAGAGGTAATGGCCGAGGAAATTATAACTCCTACAATAACAATTATAGAGGCCGAGGTGGTTACCATAGTGGAAACAGAGGACGAGGTGGTAACCAAAATTATAATAGAGGTGGAGGTTACTCAAGAGGTAACCAAAACCATAACTATAAAACAAGTCATACCCACAATGTCCGAAACATACAATCGGAAAACGAACATGCCCCCTTGAGCGACAATCTACAGTAAAATTATACAAAATTAATCTCAATTTAAGCATTTTTATACGATTAAAGAATATGAGTACCAATTCATGGGTAACTCTTTTAATAGATACAGGTGCAGAAATTTCCCTGCTTAAATGCAGAAACAATAATCTTAACGATTTAAATCCAAAAAACACAACAAATATATCAGGAATAGGGCAAGGGACAATTCAGTCTCTAGGTACACTACATTTAGAAATGTGTATTGCTAATGCAGCAATACCATATGAATTTCATATCGTACCTGACAATTTTCCTATACCAGGGGATGGTATAATTGGCTTGGATTTCATTAAGAAATACAATTGTATTTTGGAATTCCACGACCAAGAAGATTGGTTCACTTTGAGGCCCAAAAATTTCAGGAACATAAACATTCCTATTATACATTCACTAGATAACGAAATAATTTTGCCAGCTAGATCAGAAGTGATTCGAAAGATTCAGCTAACATCTACTGACACACATGTCCTCATCCCCAACCAGGAACTACAACCTGGCATAATAATCGCAAGTGCACTCGTAAACACTCAGAACGTCTTGATTCGAATTATTAATACAACTGAAAAAGACGCTATAGTTAGTAGCGCAAATATAAAAAGCGAATCATTGGATGATTATGATGTATACAACGCAAATATAGAAAATAGTGCGCAAAGAACTTCAGAAGTATTAAAACTTCTTAAATTTCCATCGTTATTTAAAAGCGATTTAACAAAATTATGCACCGAATATAGCGATATTTTTGGTCTTGAAACAGAAACCATATCAGCTAATAATTTTTATAAGCAAAAATTGAGATTAAATGACAAAACTCCAGTCTATATCAAAAACTATAGAATGCCAGAAAGTCAAAAACCAGAAATTCAAAGGCAAGTTGACAAATTAATAAAAGATGGCATTGTCGAACCATCTGTTTCAGAATATAATAGCCCTCTTCTCTTGGTACCCAAGAAATCACTGCCTAACTCGGCGGAAAAGAGATGGCGATTAGTAGTCGATTATCGCCAAATCAACAAGAAACTGCTAGCAGATAAATTCCCACTTCCAAGAATAGAAGATATTCTTGATCAATTAGGTCGAGCAAAATATTTCTCGTGCCTAGACCTGATGTCAGGATTTCATCAAATAGAATTAGACGAAAGGTCACGAAATATAACATCATTCTCAACTTCAACGGGAGCATACCGCTACACGCGATTACCATTTGGTTTAAAAATAGCCCCAAATTCTTTCCAAAGAATGATGACCCTTGCATTTTCAGGCTTAACGCCTTCGCAAGCATTTCTGTATATGGATGATTTAGTAGTCATAGGCTGTTCTGAAAAGCACATGCTTAAAAATCTAACCGACGTTTTCAAATTATGTAGGCAACATAATTTAAAACTACATCCAGAAAAATGCACTTTCTTTATGAAAGAGGTTACTTATTTAGGTCACAAGTGTACTGACAAAGGTATATTGCCAGATGACTCTAAATATGAGGTAATAAAAAATTACCCCAAACCAGTAAACGCAGACGAAGCTAGACGATTCGTCGCATTTTGCAATTATTACAGAAGATTTATTAAGAACTTTTCCATTTGAATGGACAAGCGAATGCAATGATGCATTCGAATATCTCAAAAGGGAATTAATGAAACCAACACTCCTTCAGTACCCAGATTTCAGCAAACAATTTTGCATAACCACAGATGCTAGTAAACAAGCATGTGGAGCGGTACTATCTCAAGACCATAACGGTCAACAGCTACCAGTGGCATACGCTTCAAGAAGCTTTACAAAAGGCGAAAGTAATAAGTCCACTACAGAGCAGGAGCTAGCAGCTATTCACTGGGCAATAAATTACTTCAGACCATACGTATATGGTAGACATTTCTTAGTACAAAGTGACCATAGGCCACTATCATATCTTTTTTCGATGAGAAACCCCAGTTCAAAATTAACCAGAATGAGACTAGACTTGGAGGAGTTTGAATTCACAGTAGAATATCTCAAGGGGAAAGATAATCATGTTGCAGACGCATTGTCCCGTCGGACAACCATCGGAGAACTTAAAGCAATAAATAGACAGATACTAAAGGTAACAACAAGATCAACAACAGGACAGAAAAATACCTGCGCAGGTGAAAAATTGCATGAACCAAATAAGAAAGAAAATATAAAAATGCCCAATATCTATCAGGTAATCAATAACATTGATGCCAAAAAATATGTTATACTCAAAATAGACAAGCATAAGTGCTTGTTGAAAAGAGGAAAACAAATTATAACACGTCTTGATATGACTAATTTTTATTCTAATGAAATAATCGATTTAGATCAATTCTTTCAAAGGCTTAATGAAGAAGCAAGAATAAATAGCATCATTCAAACACAATTGTCACCAAGTGAACAAATCTTCGAATTTGTCACTATAAAGAATTTTAAAGAAAAGGGCAATAAAATATTAAAAAACATAAAAATAGCGCTATTAAACAAGGTGACTAAGATAGATAAAAATGATAAGGTTCAAATAAAAGCAATACTGTCTAAATATCATGATGATCCATCAGAAGGAGGCCATTCAGGAATTTCTAGAACCCTGAGGAAAATAAAAAATTATTATTATTGGCCACAAATGACAAAGGCAATAAGTAAATATGTTAAAACATGTTTAAAATGCCAACAAGCAAAGACAACAAAACATACTAAAACACCGTTGACAATAACAGAAACGCCAGCAACAGCATTTGATATAGTTTTGATAGATACCATTGGTCCACTGCCAAGATCAGAAAACGGAAATGAGTATGCTGTTACTATCATTTGCGATTTAACAAAATATTTGGTAACGGTACCTATTCCAAATAAAAGTGCAAGATCAGTTGCTAAGGCTATATTCGAAAATTTTATTCTAAAGTACGGTCCAATGAAAACAATCATAACGGACATGGGAACGGAAAATAAAAACCAAATTATAGACGACCTGTGCAAATATATGAAGATAAAAAACATTACTTCAACAGCACACCATCACCAGACATTAGGAACAATAGAACGAAGTCACAGAACTTTCAATGAGTATGTTCGCTCATATATATCTGTTGACAAAACCGATTGGGATATATGGATACAATATTTTACTTATTGTTTCAACACAACACCATCGGTAGTTCATGAATATGGTCCATATGAATTAGTATTTGGAAGATTACCCAGACAGTTCATAGATTTTAACAGGATAGACAGAATAGATCCTATTTACAACATGGATGACTATTCAAAAGAAGTTAAGCTACGATTAGAAATAGCATATAGAAGAGCTAAAAATATGTTAGACAAGGCAAAAGCCGATAGAAAGATAAAATATGATAGAAATATTAGTAACTTTGAATTAAAGATAGGAGATAAGATATTACTTAAAAACGAAACGGGTCATAAACTTGACAATAATTATTTAGGACCATATTTAGTTTCAGAAATAGGAGATAATGACAACATTACAATTATAGGAAATAAAAACAAAAAACAGATAGTCCATAAAGATAGGTTAAAAATTTTTAATTCATAATACATTTTGTTTGGTTGGCCAACCACAAATAAAAAACCAATAAAAACATTATAATACAAAACTTTTACTTTGCAAAATACAATGAAAATATATATATATATTTTTAATATCTCTTTAATCATTCATTTCAAATATTAATATACATATTAAAAAAAAAAAAAAAAAATTATATACTTGAAAATAACTTCATATTATTACGTTATTTTTCAAAAGGAGGGAGATGTAGTATGTGCCTATGCAATATTAAGAACAATTAAATAAAATAGCATATTAACATATGGCAGCACTTGGTTGCTATGTTTATGTTTATGTCTATGCACGCAGTTAGACCCAGGGCGGATGTAACATGATCGCCCACTTGAAGGCCAAAAAGTATAAGTGCATGGTCAGCATTCACACGCCGACCCAATGCGTATTACATACGTACATACATAGCTCGCTCTCCCGATAAGCCTAGATATATAAGATATACATAAGAACGCCGCTCCGCTGCTGGCGTACCCGGCAGCGCAGCTACGCGGATTAGCCTAAGTCCAAATATATTCAAAACTGTAAAATCAGATACTCTGTAGACGTTGAGCTGGCAGAACCATTTCTGCCTACTCTAAAATCAAAAGAATAAATTGAATAAATATAAAGTCAGCCCGACGGCTGCATTCAACTCAAACGGAATTGTGTTCTTAACTGGAGTTCATCATTACAAAACAAACAAAATTAAATCAAATAAAGCACTTACCGCACCGACAGCAGACAATGGCTTACCTACAGCTTATGCATTAGACAAGAGGAATGGGCCCACCAATCGTAAAACAAAATCGACAATTTTTGCGACTTTTAACACAAAAAATCGACAATATTACGATGCCGTCTCCACCTCCTGATGCCACTGCTTCAATAAGGATCATAGCGCAGAGCTGACGCCACACAAATAAACCGCATTATTTGTCCTCAAATTGTATACTTTTTCTCAGTATCGCATCTCCCACGAATTTTCCGCTAACCTACAACGAAAGGAAAATTATTAAGAATATGATACAAAAGATAATTAATTAAGGACAAAGCAAACCGGACAGGCAAATTAACAGGCGACAACAGGCGCCAGGCTCCATCTTGCTGACGATAAGCCTGCAACTGCTTTTTCCAAGATTGTAAACTCTGAAACAAGGAAGCACAAGCTATTACTGGGAATTAATTACTTTAACAAAACACTTATCTAATTGCCAACTCGACCTGCCTTCTCTCTTGACAACAATGATACATTTCCTCTTCTCATGCTAAACGTAAAATCCTGAGGAAAAACAAACCAATTAGAGGGACGGTACAAAAACCTAAATAATACCCTCACCTCAACGCATCCGGATTATAAGCCAACGACAATGAACTCCAACTGATCCTGAGAAAGGATACGGAAAAAAAAGCCAAAATCGTCAATTTTTGCGCCTTTTAACACAAAAAATCGACAATATTACTATGCCGTCTCCACCTCCTGATGCCACTGCTTCAATAAGGATCACTAGCGCAGAGCTGACGCCATACAAATAAACCGCATTATTTGTCCTCAAATTGTATACTTTTCCTCAGTATCGCATCTCCCACGAATTTTCCGCTAACCTACAACGAAAGGAAAATAAATAAGAATATGATACAAAAGATAATTAATTAAGGACAAAGCAAACCGGACAGGCAAATTAACAGGCGACAACAGGCGCTAACAAGCGGCTTCATGTTGCTGAAGATAAGCATGCAACCGCTTCTTCCAAGATTGTAAACTCTGAAATAAGGAAGCCCAAGCTAATACTGGGAATTAATTACTTTAACAAAACACTTATCTAATTGCCAACTCGACCTGCCTTCTCTCTTGACAACAATGATACATTTCCTCTTTTCAAGCTAAACGTAAAATCCTGAGGAAAAACAAACCAATTAGAGGGACGGTACAAAAACCTAAATAATACCCTCACCTCAACGCATCCGGATTATAAAGCCAACGACAATGCACTCCAACTGATCCTGAGAAACGATACGGAAAAAAAACCAACCAAGGCCTAAAAGATGAATCGGAAGATCGATATGAAAAGGATTAGCGCGGCAGAAACATGATGAATAAAAGGCGACTCGCTGCAGAAACTTATGCACAACGTCACTTACCTGAAATTTCACGCCGCACGGTCCTTTGAATTATCCATTATCACCGCTGAAATCTACATAATTGATGCCCTGCAAAAGATGGGCCAACAACGCTGCTTCCGCGTCGATCAGGACACTCTGCTGCTCCCATAAACTTCCACTTGACGAGCGCCAACAGAGAGCTGACGCTAAAACCTAAAAGCAAACAATCAACAACAAATTAAACAAACAAAATTAAATCAAATAAAGCACTTACCGCACCGACAGCAGACAATGGCTTACCTACAGCTTATGCATTAGACAAGAGGAGATGGGCCCACCAATCGTAAAACAAAATCGCCAATTTTGCGACTTTTAACACAAAAAATCGACAATATTACGATGCCGTCTCCACCTCCTGATGCCACTGCTTCAATAAGGATCACTAGCGCAGAGCTGACGCCACACAAATAAACCGCATTATTTGTCCTCAAATTGTATACTTTTCCTCAGTATCGCATCTCCCACGAATTTTCCGCTAACCTACAACGAAAGGAAAATTATTAAGAATATGATACAAAAGATAATTAATTAAGGACAAAGCAAACCGGACAGGCAAATTAACAGGCGACAACAGGCGCCAACAGGCGGCTCCATCTTGCTGAAGATAAGCATGCAACTGCTTTTTCCAAGATTGTAAACTCTGAAATAAGGAAGCCCAAGCTAATACTGGGAATTAATTACTTTAACAAAACACTTATCTAATTGCCAACTCGACCTGCCTTCTCTCTTGACAACAATGATACATTTCCTCTTCTCATGCTAAACGTAAAATCCTGAGGAAAAACAAACCAATTAGAGGGACGGTACAAAAACCTAAATAATACCCTCACCTCAACGCATCCGGATTATAAAGCCAACGACAATGCACTCCAACTGATCCTGAGAAACGATACGGAAAAAAAAACCAACCAAGGCCTAAAAGATGAATCGGAAGATCGATATGAAAAGGATTAGCGCGGCAGAAACATGATGAATAAAAGGCGACTCGCTGCAGCAACTTATGCACAACGTCACTTACCTGAAATTTCACGCCGCATGGTCCTTTGAATTATCCATTATCACCGCTGAAATCTACATAATTGATGCCCTGCAAAAGATGGGCCAACAACGCTGCTTCCGCGTCGATCAGGACACTCTGCTGCTCCCATAAACTTCCAGCTTGACGAGCGCCAACAGAGAGCTGACGCTAAAACCACCTAAAAGCAAACAATCAACAACAAATTAAACAAACAAAATTAAATCAAATAAAGCACTTACCGCACCGACCGCAGACAATGGCTTACCTACAGTTTATGCATTAGACAAGAGGAGATGGGCCCACCAATCGTAAAACAAAATCGCCAATTTTTGCGACTTTTAACACAAAAAATCGACAATATTACGATGCCGTCTCCACCTCCTGATGCCACTGCTTCAATAAGGATCACTAGCGCAGAGCTGACGCCACACAAATAAACCGCATTATTTGTCCTCAAATTGTATACTTTTCCTCAGTATCGCATCTCCCACGAATTTTACGCTAACCTACAACGAAAGGAAAATTATTAAGAATATGTTACAAAAGATAATTAATTAAGGACAAAGCAAACCGGACAGGCAAATTAACAGGCGACAACAGGCGCCAACAGGCGGCTCCATCTTGCTGACGATAAGCCTGCAACTGCTTTTTCCAAGATTGTAAACTCTGAAACAAGGAAGCACAAGCTAATACTGGGAATTAATTACTTTAACAAAACACTTATCTAATTGCCAACTCGACGACACTAAACCCGCGGCTCTTCCGTTGCTATGTTCCAAAAACAAAGGGCCATATTAATGCAACCATAAAAACAATTATAATACTCACCACCAGATTAGCTTCCACCTAATGTACCTGAAAAACAAAAACAAAAATTAATGCAATAATTATAAAAACAAGTAAATTATAAATATAATACTTACCTCCCACCAAATGTACCCGAAAAAACACAAAATTACACAATCAAAAAATCAAATAACAAATATATTTCTCACCCAATCTCTAATTTTACTTCCATTTCCATGGCTGCTCCCATAAACTTCCAGCTTGACGAGCGCCAACAGAGAGCTGACGCCAAAACCTAAAAGCAAACAATCAACAACAAATTAAATAAACAAAATTAAATCAAATAAAGCACTTACCGCACCGACCGCAGACAATAGCTTACCTACAGCCTATGCATTAGACAAGAGGAGATGGGCCCACCAATCGTAAAACAAAATCCTCAATTTTTGCGCCATTTAACACAAAAAATCGACAATATTACTATGCCGTCTCCACCTCCTGATGCCACTGCTTCAATAAGGATCACTAGCGCAGAGCTGACGCCATACAAATAAACCGCATTATTTGTCCTCAAATTGTATACTTTTCCTCAGTATCGCATCTCCCACGAATTTTCCGCTAACCTACAACGAAAGGAAAATAAATAAGAATATGATACAAAAGATAATTAATTAAGGACAAAGCAAACCGGACAGGCAAATTAAGAGGCACAACAGGCGCCAACAAGCGGCTCCATGTTGCTGAAGATAAGCATGCAACTGCTTTTGCCAAGATTGTAAACTCTGAAATAAGGAAGCCCAAGCTAATACTGGGAATTAATTACTTTAACAAAACACTTATCTAATTGCCAACTCGACCTGCCTTCTCTCCTGACAACAATGATACATTTCCTCTTCTCATGCTAAACGTAAAATCCTGAGGAAAAACAAACCAATTAGAGGGACGGTACAAAAACCTAAATAATACCCTCACCTCAACGCATCCCGATTATAAAGCCAACGACAATGCACTCCAACTGATCCTGAGAAACGATACGGAAAAAAAAACCAACCAAGGCCTAAAAGATGAATCGGAAGATCGATATGAAAAGGATTAGCGCGGCAGAAACATGATGAACAAAAGGCGACTCGCTGCAGCAACTTATGCACAACGTCACTTACCTGAAATTTCACGCCGCACGGTCCTTTGAATTATCCATTATCACCGCTGAAATCTACATAATTGATGCCCTGCAAAAGATGGGCCAACAACGCTGCTTCCGCGTCGATCAGGACACTCTGCTGCTCCCATAAAATTCCACCTTGACGAGCGCCAACAGAGAGCTGACGCTAAAACCTAAAAGCAAACCATCAACAACAAATTAAACAAACAAAATTAAATCAAATAAAGCACTTACCGCACCGACCGCAGACAATGGCTTACCTACAGTTTATGCATTAGACAAGAGGAGATGGGCCCACCAATCGTAAAACAAAATCGCCAATTTTTGCGATTTTTAACACAAAAAATCGACAATATTACGATGCCGTCTCCACCTCCTGATGCCACTGCTTCAATAAGGATCACTAGCGCAGAGCTGACGCCACACAAATAAACCGCATTATTTGTCCTCAAATTGTATACTTTTCCTCAGTATCGCATCTCCCACGAATTTTCCGCTAACCTACAACGAAAGGAAAATTATTAAGAATATGATACAAAAGATAATTAATTAAGGACAAAGCAAACCGGACAGGCAAATTAACAGGCGACAACAGGCGCCAACAGGCGGCTCCATCTTGCTGACGATAAGCCTGCAACTGCTTTTTCCAAGATTGTAAACTCTGAAACAAGGAAGCACAAGCTAATACTGGGAATTAATTACTTTAACAAAACACTTATCTAATTGCCAACTCGACGACACTAAACCCGCGGCTCTTCCGTTGCTATGTTCCAAAAACAAAGGGCCATATTAATGCAACCATAAAAACAATTATAATACTCACCACCAGATTAGCTTCCACCTAATGTACCTGAAAAACAAAAACAAAAATTAATGCAATAATTATAAAAACAAGTAAATTATAAATATAATACTTACCTCCCACCAAATGTACCTGAAAAACACAAAATTACATAATCAAAAAATCAAATAACAAATATATTTCCCACCCAATCTCTAATTTTACTTCCATTTCCATGGCTGCTCCCATAAACTTCCAGCTTGACGAGCGCCAACAGAGAGCTGACGCCAAAGCCTAAAAGCAAACAATCAACAACAAATTAAACAAACAAAATTAAATCAAATAAAGCACTTACCGCACCGACCGCAGACAATAGCTTACCTACAGCCTATGCATTAGACAAGAGGAGATGGGCCCACCAATCGTAAAACAAAATCGCCAATTTTTGCGCCTTTTAACACAAAAAAATCGACAATATTACTATGCCGTCTCCACCTCCTGATGCCACTGCTTCAATAAGGATCACTAGCGCAGAGCTGACGCCACACAAATAAACCGCATTATTTGTCCTCAAATTGTATACTTTTCCTCAGTATCGCATCTCCCACGAATTTTCCGCTAACTTACAACGAAAGGAAAATAAATAAGAATATGATACAAAAGATAATTAATTAAGGACAAAGCAAACCGGACAGGCAAATTAACAGGCGACAACAGGAGGCTCCATCTTTGCTGACGATAAGCATGCAACTGCTTTTTCCAAGATTGTAAACTCTGAAACAAGGAAGCACAAGCTAATACTGGGAATTAATTACTTTAACAAAACACTTATCTAATTGCCAACTCGACGACACTAAACCCGCGGCTCTTCCGTTGCTATGTTCCAAAAACAAAGGGCCTCCTAATTAGTTACAAAACGTACCTGAAAAACAAAATATTAATGCAACCATAAAAACAATTATAATACTCACCACCAGATTAGCTTCCACCTAATGTACCTAAAAAACAAAAATTAATGCAATAATTATAAAAACAAATAAATTATAAATATAATAATTACCTCCCACCAAATGTACCTGAAAAAACACAAAATTACACAATCACAAAATCAAATAACAAATATAATACTCACCCAGTCTCTAATTTTACTTCCATTTCCATGGCCCCAATCGTTGCGACGGCCCTCGGCAACTAATCACGTTCCGGAGGCTCCAAGCTGCAAACCCTGGCGAAATGGCCACAAAACGCGGCGCACCTATCCACTCTAGATGAACGACCAAGCCACAATCATCACTGACGACTCCTCTGCCAAAACGAGACAGATCCTACCACAATAATGGCAGCAGCTCCAAAACTACGTGACGACCTTTCTTCAGGCTTCCTCTTCCCGACGACCGGCGAAGCTGACCTGCAATTTAACAAACTAAATAAATAATTGCAAACATCTACCACTAAGGGTGGAAGAGAAAACCACCAAATGACAGCGGCGCGGGATAAACTTACCACCAATAAACTACCTGCAACGCTTTCCGGACATACATATTGCAAGTGGCGCGCATCCAGCGTCCGCAGCTAATTTCCTGCCAAAACACAACTAATACTCACCTCCAATGACTCTCGAGGCCTCCAGCGACTCGATGCTTCCGTCCTTCTGGCGGGGGTACCTGAAAAGAAATAAATTATACAATGTTAGTCCTAAATTTCAATGTTTTTTGTAAAATCACTACAATTTATTAATGTAAACAAAATATGCAAGACGATAATGTTACCAGTCCATGTCTCTGTCTATAATCTAAAGCTTACAAAAAATACTAACTTAATATTAAATACTAACAATGTCCAAGCCCCAAACTAACCTCATGCAATGTTAATCTCTAAATTCAAATAATTGTACCTACATATTGCATAAAATGTAATCAAAGGCAAAATAAATTGTGGATGCGGAACAGAATTCATTATGTCTCCGTACCTCCACCTACAAATTAAAAATTATAATCTCCCAGATCGACGAGCGCCTACATTAGTTGACGCTAAAATCTGAAAACAAAACAATTAACCATTAAGAAATTAAACAAAACAATCAAATATTGCTCTTACCTCCTTGACCACAGCCAACTGGTGATCCCATGCAACCAACAAGAAGAGGCGGTCTCCGCAAAAGAGAAAAAAAAGCGGCAGCTTTCGCGATTATAAACACAAAAAATTGACATTTTTACGACGCCGTCTCTGTTGTTTGTTGAAAAGGTACTCCAAGTGTGGAACACTGTCAACCATAATGGGAAGGTCCTAATCTTCACCCAAACTCAGCGAATTGAGAGCAAAGGCTGAAAGAGTAAACTCTAAATAAAAAGTCTTGAGCCGCGTGTCCGAACACGTAGAAGTTTTATTTGAAACTGAAACTGATACACATAAAAATGCCAGCTTCATGCGGCTGCTTATTTACTAATATATATACATACATACAGTTCATGTGTATGTATGTATGTTCTCATACAAAATTACATATGCACATGTGGGCATTGCTTATATTCAACAGCCTTCCTCAATGCCAACATGTTTACAAAAATTAAAACAAATTTAACATTTTCATAAACCCATTATGCTTTCCCTTTGAAAGATTCTTTGTCATAATGTCTGCTATCATCTCATTCGTAGAAGTGTACTTTAACACAACGTGACCCTCTTTCATGACTTCTCTAATGAAATGATATCGAATGTCGATGTGTTCTTCGCTAAGTGCTGCGCACTCAGGTTGTCGCCATGCATAACCGTCGGGGTCTTCAGATCACCGCATCCGATCTCCACTATTAGCCTTCGTAAAGCTATAGCTTCCTTGCAAGCCGTGGTCAGAGCCATATACTCGGCTTCAGTACTGCTCAACGCCACGCTCTGCTGCTTCTCGGACCTCCATGATACTGGTCCGCCAGACAGGAAAAACACATACCCTGTGTATGACATTCGGTCCAAACGGTCGCCTCCCCAATCTGCATCCACAAAGCCGGTAAATGCCTGACCGCACTTTTGATAATGCAGCTTGACGTCCACAGTTGACGCCAAGCACCGGCTGGTGCTTCACAGCCACCATGTGCTTAGAATGCGGGTCCTGGTTCCTCTGAGCCAACTTCGCCACCGAATGTAGTATGTCTGGTCTGGTAGTAAGCCCAAGGCACATTAGCTCACCAATTGTAGACTGATACTGCCCTGCGTCGACCTTCTGGCACTGCTCACCCACTTGATGCCCTGCATCCAAAGGTGTCGTCGCTGGTCTACAGATCTCGCTGCCATATGCCCGCAATAGTTCCTTGATATATTGCGAATGGCCCAAAGTGATTTCTCCAAGGTCGCCATCTCGTTGCACCTCCATGCCTAAGAACAAATGCAGTGGACCCTTGTCCGTGCACTCGAAAGACTCTGAAATCTTGGCTTTCAGATCCTCCATATCTTCTCTTGACTGGCACGCTAGAATTAAATCATCAACATATACTAGGATGAGCATCAGATTACCTTGACCACTTTGCTGATAAAGACATGGTTCATGATTACAGGCCTTAAATCCCAAGTCTTTATGAACACCGTCGAGCTTGGAGTTCCACTCTTTGCCTGACTGCTTCAAGCCGTATATTGCCTTCCTCAGCAATAACACCTGGTCAGGATTAGCAGCATCTGTGTACCCTTGGGGCTGCTTCATGTACACAGTATCCATTAGCTCGCTATTTAAGTACGCCGTGCATACGTCCATGTGATGCAAGTACAATTGCATCTCTGCTGCCAATGCCAAAATGAGCCTCACACTCTCGAGCCTGCACACGGGTGAAAAAGTCTCGAAGTAGTCCACTCCGAACTTCTGCGAACACCCCTTTGCTACTAGTCGTGCCTTGAAGCGCTCAATTCTACCAGAGACGTCTCGTTTCAGGGAATACACCCACTTGCAAGCCACACACCGGCGATTTCTTGGTAAATCAGCCAGCTTCCATGTCTCATTTGCAAGTAGCGCCTTGTACTCCAGGCCCATTGCCTCTTCCCACTTTGCAGAATACTGCGAATTGAAGGCCTCCTCATAGGACTTGGGAATTTCAACGTCGCTAGCCATCAACACGCCAAGTACATTGTATATATTCTTCGGGCACCCTGGTCTGCCCGACCGAACAATCTTTGGCCGTCCAGGCCCCACAAGTACTGCAGCTTCTTCTGCCACAGCTGCACTCTCATAGTCGTCGCTGCTGCCCACGGGTTCTGTATCGTCACCTTCCCGTGCATTTGAATCACTCTGCGGCTCCGGGTCATCAGTTGCGGTAAACTGGAACTCAATGGTATTTCCATGATTTACCAAACTACCAGACTCATCAAAAAGGACATCTCGCTTCTCGATCACACACCGCTTCTCTTTGTCATACAGACGGTAACCCTTAGCTGCTATTGAATATCCAATCATACGATATTCCTTTCCTTTGGATTCGAATTTGCCTTTATGGACTCCTTTGTCCAATGCCACTGCTATGGCACCAAAAACCATCAAGTGGCTCACTCACTCAAGTTGGTATTTTTCCGGTCCACTCTTCCATAAGGGTTTTGCTTTGTAATGCTCTGCTCGTTGATCGGTTCCTCAGATTCACCGCAGTGTTTATCGCCTCAGCCCATAGAGCCTCACCCAACTCCGATTGCAGAAACATGCATCTAGCCATTTCTACTAGCGTGCGGTTGGCTCGTTCTGCAACTCCATTTTGTTGGGGAGTGTGTGGAACAGTCAGCTGTCTAGCGATCCCATGTGCCTTTAAGTAGTCATCAAAAACATTATTGACGAACTCACCACCATTATCGCTCCGGATACATTTTATCTTTCTACCTGTTTGTCGCTCGACCAGTTTCTTAAACTCGACAAACTTAGTGAAGACCTCGTCCTTCTTCCGCAAGAAATATACAAAAATCCGCCTGGACTTGTCGTCTATGAAGGTGAGAAAGTACTTTGATCCAGCAAGTGACGGTGTGCTAAATGGCCCGCACAGGTCTGAATGGATCATATCCAACAGCTCCTCAGCTCTGCTCCTCGTTGTCTTCAGAAATGGTTGCACATGGATTTTTGCCGGCATGCAAATTAAAATTGTTACTTGTTATTTATTTAAAAAAATAAATTTTATTTTTTATTATTTAACATTTATTCGGTGATAAACTTTTTCACTTATACTATTACGAGACACTTGGTAGCTTATCTTTAGCTTCGAGCTGTTGACGATCTCGTCCCGATTCAGACTGATCTTCAAATTCTAAGTCCTAATCCAATCAACCTCGGCCAGAAGCTTTTCTTTCGGAAAATTACCGAACTTTCGATAAAATTGTGAAATTCAATTATGCTGATCGATGCAGTTTTTGATTGATGCGCAATAAGTCGGCCGTGGTTTGGTCTCCAAGCGGAAGCTGTGTTTACGTTAAGTTTGGGTTGCTTATGTTAGCGGGTAGCTGAGTGCTGGCAAAGGCAATGACAAAAACAAAGGCAAAGGAAATGCCGACGAGATTGAGAAATGAAATTTGTTTATAAACTGTGGAAGGGAGCTATGTTCATGGGTTGGATAACACTCCCCCTTCTAAAATGACGCGTCCCGCTTCATTATTAATTTCGTTCAAACGTTCATTTAATTCTGTTAAAAATTCCACATCATTATTTGGTTTTTCTGGTTCTGGCCGTTTTTGTTTGGTTACAAATATATAATATCTGAATTTTATTATTAATATAGTTAAGAAATACAAAATGATTAAAATTAATAATATAAATGAAATAGAAATTTTCCAATTGTAAATATCAATAAATGGGTTTAAAATATTAATGTTGTCAAGAGAAAGTTCTGAATTGTTGGATTTTATATATTCTGATATTTCTAAGTTTTTAAAGTGGTTGGTAGTTATGTATTCAAGTATTTTGTTTTCTGAATTGGTGTATGAAATATTATTTATTGTAGTTGTGCTGTTAAATGTTATTAAATATGACCCGTTTAAATGAGAATCGTTCACAATATTATTTCCATTTATTAGAATGGCACCTTCTTGAATGATATCTATATTCTTATTTTTTTCTAGAATTTTAATGCAAATTGATTTTTCTCCATTTAGTAAGCGGGTAAAACAAGTCTTATCTTTACTTATAATACAATAGTTGTTAAAAAGTTCGTTCTTAGATATTTCATAAAAGGTATTTTCGCATTTTGCGACCTGATTACCTATAAGTAATTTTCCATCATAATGTGAAATGGATCTGGCATAGTAAATTTCGCATCTGTTTGTTATAACGGGGTATTTTATATAAATTATTAAGAGTTCTTTATGCAATACAATTTTGAATATGGCGAATTTTGAATACAGGCTGTTGTTCGTGATCTAATATTTCTTTAATGTCTTCATTTTTTAAAATTTTTGTGTTGAATAAATCAATTTTGGCCAGTGTGATAGTATCAATAATGTTTTGTAAGTCAAATGTTAATAAACGTAAACGATGTTTTCGTATTGGCAATTCTTGATCGATAAAAATGTTTTTAAAATGATCGGAAAGTGATTTTATCTCTTTAAACAATTTGGAATTAATAATAAATTGTTGGATATTGTTTTCAATTAAATCATTTATTTTATTCTGTATTTTAATGAAATCATCGTGATCCTGAGTTCCAGCTAACCATTTCCAAACAGTGCCTAACTCATTGTTCAAGTTACGGGGTTTGGACTGTCACCCGCTCTCCGCTCCCTCTTACGTTCTCCACTCCCTATTACGCTCTCCCGCTCTTCACCACAGAGTCTCCGAGGAGTCTCCGCTGCGCTTGGGAGAACCCAACGCATTAGAATAAGCTTTAGTGTAAAACTAACCACGATACCGGATAACCGGATATCCTGGATTTTTCAAGTTTGTCCTTCAGCGACCAACTTATAAGATAAGTACGAAATCTCCATACCTTTTAATTGCCGGTCTGCAGCAAAGGTTCGAACATCCAATTTCGTTCAATTTGCTGTCAGATTTATTGTCAGATCTAACGGATTTCTCCGACAAAAGGCAATTAAAGGAAATTACTTATCCATTTTCACGAGCGCCGCCATATTACCCACCGTTCTAAAATTCTAAGTCCCATTTTCCGAATATATTTAAATTTTCATCCAGTCCGAACCGTGCAAAATTCCAAATGTGGAAAAGTGAAATTAATTTGTGCCAAGTTCAGTGAAAATTTCTAAAGTCCAAAGCTCTGCCAAAAGTGGCAAACATTCCGTTCTCGTTTCACTGTGTCCAACGCAAGCAAAATTCTTTTCAACACATTTTCTTTTGCTTTAACTCCGCAGTCCGCTCAATACAATTTGCTCTGCTATACATACAAACAACAAACAAACAACACATACCCGCTGGCCATTCCAAGGAAAATAATAATTAAATATTTTCCCGCCATTTACCCATATACATTGCATGCATTACATCTCCATATACAAACATATACATATACATTTCCATATACATACATATACATATACATCTCCATATACATTACATATCGTACCGACATACATTGCGCAGATTATCTGCATTCCCTTTAACCAAAGTTTACCAAAGTTTAAATCGCCTGTGTCCCAAGTGCCGAAGCGGAAAAGGCGTATAACCAAAGTTTACCAAAGTTTAGATTGTTTCCCGTCGGCAAATCCAAACCACCAATAAAATTTATTCCAAGTGCCGACGCGGAAAAGGCGTTTTATTTTCCATCAATGTTTTTCGGTAAATTTCCAAATTAATTTCCGAACAATAAATAAATTTTAAATTAAATTAAACATTTTCAATATTTATTAAATTATTTTTTAATTTGAAAGTTTTCAAAAAAAAATAATTATCCATAAATAAATAATACGACCGCCATATACAAGTCGTTCACCCGACAAATATTTTCTTTTCGTATTGCTTGGATATTAGTTTGTGGGTGTTTTAGAAGTATTTACAACGCGGAGAAAAGACTTCAATTCCAGTCATTCCATGTTCTCCGTTTCCAGTTGTAAATAAAAGAATAAAATTTTCTTCGTTCTAATAAACATTTTATAACACTGTGTTCCACATTCCAAGGGTTCCAGCCGTAAATAAGGTGGACCCAATTACCATAAATCACAGGTCATTTATACAATTCGCTGTTCACTCTGAGTCACCTGTCCGATTAGTCTAAACTACGGCGTTTCCAGTTCGTATTTCTTCGATTATGCCCATCGGGGACGATAAGAAGAAATTGTCCGCTGACAAGCCCAGGTCTATTTTTTCACCACAAGGGCCCAAGAGTCCAAGAATCCCAAGCATTTCGGTGAGAACGCCTGCGCAGATTTCCGACGACTGTGCTACCCCATCCAAAGCGCACAGCTAAAAATATGGCTGCTTCAGATCTAGCGCTAGCCAAATAGCCCAACGGCGAACGCTGTGCCCCAGGCCTACATTTCCTCTGGCTGTCGGTTGCCTCCATGCGATACAGAAGTTTTCGCAGGCGACTATCTTCGCTGGCCGACTTTCCGGGATCTTTTCACAGCCATTTATATTAATAATCCACGGCTGACTACAGTTGAAAAGTTATTCCACTTAAATGCCAAAACAAGTGGCGACGTGCATGCCATAGTTTCGATTTCGCCTCTCACCAACGAGGGTTTCCGCTCTGCGTGGAAAAACCTGATAGAGCGTTTCGAAAATAAACGATTGTTGGTAAACAGTCAATTGAAAATACTGTTTAATGTGCAGTCGATACCACAGGAATCTGGGGCGGCCTTGAAGGTACTGCAAAGTACTGTTCAAGGTTGCTTGACTGCCTTAGAACTGTCAGGCATCAACACTGAGAACTGGGACTGCCTGCTGGTATACCTATGCTCATCCAAGCTCCCGAAGATAACTCTCTCCTTATGGGAGCAGTCGCTACATAAGAAAGCCGACATCCCGACATGGGGAGAGCTGAACACCTTCCTCACAGAACGTCATCGAACCCTAGAAGCAATCGATGATGTGAGACCGTCCGTACCGAGTCAGTCGCATTCCAAAGCGATAAACTCAAGTGGGCCCTCTAGAAAATTAAATTCCTACGAGACGAAAGTGGCTCCAAAATTGAAAAGTTGCGACTTGTGCAACAAGGAGAACCATCCTGTCCGTGTATGTCCGCGGTTTCTCCAAATGTCGGTTGACCGGTCAGCCTACATTAAACGGAAGCAGTTATGCTTAAACTGCTTCGCAACGGGACATCAGCTTCGTGAGTGCAAAAGCACTCACAATTGTTTTACTTGCCGTGGCCGGCATCACACGTTGTTGCACCGAAACAACCTCTGTTCCAGCAATTCAAGCCCTTCAAATCCTGCAAGGCCAATTTCCGCTTATCAGGCCAATTTCGTTCCAAATGAGCAAGCCGGTGTTCAAAATTATTTCGCCACGGGCTCAAGAGCTATCCTTCTTGGCACTGCCATAATCAATATCTCCCATCTTGGCACTAACTTTAAGGCACGCGCCCTGATCGACTCCGGATCAGAAGCGACATTCATAACCGAGCGACTGTTCAATCTAATTAGATTGCCATTCCAGGTGGTTCAAGCCCAAGTCTCGGGCTTAAACCAAACAGTAGCTGCTCAGTCCAAGAAGCTCTGCAGTTTCACCATCCGATCTCCGACTAGGCCCGCGTTGCAGTTGGAGACGACGGCCTATGTCCTCCCTCAACTAGCCGGAAATCTGCCTTCCTACCCAATTCCGCAAAATTTCCTTCGGGATCTTCCCGATTTTCCACTGGCGGATCCAAAATTCTATGAGAGCGCACAAATAGATGTACTTATCGGAGCCGACATCCTGCCTTCGGTGCTTCTGAGTGGAGCAAAAACCAACATCTGTGGCTCTCTCTTGGGGCAAGAGACCATTTTCGGCTGGGTACTAACTGGGCCAGTGTCAGCCTCAGCCCAAGGCAGAATTTCCTCTTTTTCGACACAGATCTCCCACGCGTACGATAATTCACTGGACAAACTCCTCACAAAATTTTGGGAGGTGGAGGATATAGAAAAAGAAAAAGAATCCGATTCCATGTGCGAGAAGAATTTCCTTCAAACGACCATGAGAAACGAGTGCGGCAAATATGTCGTTACTCTGCCTTTTCGCGACCCAGAACATATCGGTTCCGGGCTAGGGCATTCTAGGTCTTTCGCGTTGGCTCAGTTCTTAAGAAATGAGCAGCGTCTAAAAAGAGATGAGGCCTTGAAAGCGAGATACGATTCAGTGATCCAGGAATATCTCGACTTAAAGCACATGCGACAAGTTCTTCCTACGCATGATTGCAACGCCTATTATATGCCACATCACGCCGTCTTAAAACCGGAGAGCGTAACTACTAAACTCCGTGTAGTATTCAATGCCTCCAGCCCATCATCGAATGGTACCAGTTTAAATGATATCCTTCATGCTGACCCTGTCTTACAGTCCGACTTGACCATTCAAATTCTGAAGTGGCGCTATTTCCGATACGTGTTCAACGCCGATATCGAGAAAATGTATCGGCAGATCTGGGTAGATCCGAGACACACTCCATTCCAGCGAATACTTTTCCGTAACAATAGAGGGGAAATCAGAGATTTCGAACTGAAAACAGTAACCTTTGCGCGCCTTTCCTGGCGATCCGAGTACTGCAGCAGCTAGCAGCTGACGTAGAACTCAGCCATCCAAAAGCTAGCAATGTCATTCGAAATTTCATGTATGTGGATGATGTTTTAGCCGGAGCGGACTCCACGGAAGAAGCTCAGCTCATGGTGCAAGAGCTCCGAGACGCTCTGAATTCTGCCGGATTTCCATTGAGGAAATGGACCTCAACCAAAAGGAAGTTTTAGCGGCCATTCAGAGCAACCATCTTTTAAATACTGATTTTCTCGAGATCGATGCAGAAAGTACTGCCAAAACCCTCGGTATTCGTTGGAAAGCAACCTCCGACGAATTCTTCTTCGTCCCGCCAGAGTTGGCTATCGAAACGTCCTTTACAAAACGCCAAGTCCTGTCCCAAATTGCCAAATTGTTCGACCCTGCCGGCTGGTTAGCGCCGTTTATCGTTCGAGCCAAAATTTTCATGCAGGAGATTTGGCTGCAGGAACTTGGGTGGGACGAAAACATTCCAAATGAGCTTTTTCAGAGATGGCTTAATTTTCTTCAAAGTTATTCAGTGTTACCACAGATACGCATTCCACGTTGGCTATCGTTTCGTCCAGGTTTCAAGGTCGAGCATCATGGCTTTTGCGATGCGTCGCAAAAGGCTTACGGGGCGGCCATATATGTCCGCGTAGAAGTGGGCAGCACCATTATGGTGCAACTCCTAACCGCGAAAACCCGGGTAGCACCAGTCAAAACGGTTTCGCTCCCAAGATTGCCAAGATTATTGCTTTCCGAAATGGCTGCAGCCATCATTCCGCAGATGCCTACGACTAACTCCGAACTTTACTGTTGGACGGACTCCACGAAAGTGCTTGCATGGTTAAGCAAGCCAGCATGCTAGTGGACCACATTTGTAGCCAATAGGGTGACGAAGATCGCCCAGGCCACAAAAACAGAGAATTGGTCTCATGTTCAATCTGAGCATAATCCAGCAGACCTGGCAAGTAGAGGAGTTTCCCTCCAAGATCTAGCCGATAGCCAGTTATGGTGGCACGGACCGACTTGGTTGCAAAATCCACGCAACCAATGGCCAACTCAGGTCAACGCTCCGGTGACCGACCTGGAGAAGCGTGCTCTAAAAGTCCATCTCGCAAAAGCACCTTCTGAAGAGTTGTTGGCACGTTTCTCCAAGCTAGAGAAAGCTCTACGAGTCCTTGCTTATGTTTATCGCTTCATTCAGCGGTGCAGGAAGCAGACATCTCCATCTGATGTGCATCTACTGGCCACTGAAATCGCCGCCGCCGAGCGGTTCCTAATTTCGAACACTCAGCGCAGAGAATTCCCTGTGGAATATCACTGCCTAAGTGAAAAGCGTCCAGTGCCAAGTTCAAGTGCCATCCTAAGCATGAACCCGTTTCTAGATCCGCAAGGACTGATCAGGGCATGCGGCCGTGTGGCGGCTTCCGAAAGCCTTCAATACAATGAACGCCATCCAGTGATTCTTCCGTATAACTGCCTGCTTTCTCGCCTCCTTGCGAATTTCACGCATCGCATAACTCTCCATGGTGGTAACCAGTTAATGGTGCGCGTCATCCGGTCGAAATACTGGATTCCGAGAATCAAGAACCTGATGAAAGCAGTGGTAAATTCGTGCAAAGTATGTGTGATCCACAAAAAGCGGTTGCAAAGCCAACTGATGGGTGTCCTGCCCAAAGAAAGAGCATCGTTCTCCCGACCATTCACGTATACTGGCATGGATTACTCCGGTCCGTTCGATATAAAGAACTATACGGGAAGAGCATGTCTTATTACAAAAGGGTATGTGTTAGTTTTTGTTTGTTTCTCCACCAAGGCCATCCACTTAGAGCCTACATCTGACTTAACGACCGAGAAGTTTCTTGCCGCTTTCTCTCGTTTTGTATCCAGAAGAGGGTGTCCACGTCAAGTCCAGTCAGACAATGGCAAAACCTTTGTTGGCGCTGCCACCCTGCTTTCCCGCGATTTCCTTCAAGCCGTAAAAGAGTCGGTGACGAATGCCTCTCTCCTATGTCTGAAGATCCGACAGACTTGCTGGCTCTGACGCCAGGGCATTTCCTTGTCGGGGGACCCCTTATGTCCACGGTGGAACCCGAAGTAAAGGGGGAAACGAAATCCCTTCTTAATCGGTGGCAGCATTTGAAGGCTCTCCATCAGCAGTTCCGTGTGCGATGGAAAGAAGAGTACCTCAAAGAACTCCACAAGCGTTCTAAATGGCAGGCCCCGTCCAAAAATCTACGCATCGATGACATGGTCGTCATCAAGGACGACAACTTGCCTTCTAATGAGTGGCGGCTCGGCAGACTTCAGTCTGTTTTCCCAGGAGCTGACGGCAACGTCCGTGTAGTAAACATCCGTACTGCACGTGGAGTTATTAAACGTCCAGTGGCAAAAGTGGTGCTTTTGCCGACGGAGTCTTCCGAATCTCCACAATAATAGGCGCTCCTCTCGTCCTTAGTTGTAGTTCACTAGCACTAATCATCCGTGATTTTTCATTTCGTTTTCGATCTCCTTTCGACATTCGACTACGCACAGCATGGCTCCTCGTCAACAAAACGCACGCAGTGCTCGTGCCTTGGAGAGCAGACGTACCCGAGGTATTCAATCCTACCGATGCCGAGTCTGCCGCGGTATCCATCCTCTTCGGAAGTGCGCGAGGTTCCTAAAGCTCAGCGCTGAAAAGCGTTTGAGAGCAGTCCTCATTAACAAATACTGCGCCAATTGCCTCGCTCACGAGCATTCCACGGGAGTGCGACCGATCCCACCACACGCTGCTCCACATGCACGAGCAGGTTAGCTCGTTGTCGCGGTCGAGAGCGCGCTCGCGTCGCCAACCGGTGCCAACCCGGCAAGCAGCTTCGGCCTCGTCCCAACGTTCCCGCCGGCACAATCCGCCAACTCAGCGTAGGAGTTCACCGCCACGACGTCCGGAATCGACGACGCCAGGCCCATCGCTCTCGTCGCTGCTGCAATGCCACAGCGTGAACATCCTTCCCACAGCGCTGGTCAAGTTGGAGACCGGGACGAAGACCTTCGAGACCGCAGCACTTATCGATCCGTGCAGCCCCATGAGCTGCATCGACGCTTCGTTGGCGTCAGCCTTTAAGCTTTCGATGACCAATGTTGGCGACGAGAAGGTCTGCACGACGACGATTCGCTCCAGGATCGACGCGAACACGAAGCTCGAGGTCGTGCTCAAGATCGAGCCCAGGGTGCGGATCCGTACACCTGTCCGGGCATTGAGCGACACCGTAGTGTCCAAGTACCGGGACATCATGCTGGCTGATGACGGGTTCCATCGGCCTGCTACCGTATCCATGGTCTTAGGAGCAGACATTTATCCTAAGGTTATCCAATCCGGATTCCTGACCTTCGACGAGGGAATGCCGGTCGCTCAAAAGACCGTGTTTGGCTGGATCGTGTCCGGTGCCTGCAGCTTGCCGTAGGATGGCTATGTTGCAACCCCAGTGATTGCAAGGGGGGCGGAATGTTCAAGTTACGGGGTTTGGACTGTCACCCGCTCTCCGCTCCCTCTTACGTTCTCCACTCCCTCTTACGCTCTCCCGCTCTTCACCACAGAGTCTCCGAGGAGTCTCCGCTGCGCTTGGGAGAACCCAACGCATTAGAATAAGCTTTAGTGTAAAACTAACCACGATCAATAAAACATACGCCCGGTCGCGCCCGCGCTAATTCTACAAGTCTTCGAGTGGTCTTTTTTTCAGCAAACTAGGAATTTTCCAGGACCAGCACCCCCCAACACCCCAACACTCATTTATTCCCCTTTTTGATCTAGTTGATATCAGTTGTGACAAAATTAATTCTATTATCTGTATTTCGTAAGTAATTTCCCATTGTGTCCGTATATTTTTATCTTTTCTTACATATCCTGATTCTAGATTGATTATTTCTTTATAAAAACTTAAGTTAGTTACGTGGAATAAGTCAGCATATGATTCATAGGTAAGGACATCCTTTTTGTCCTTGAACAGGAAGAATTCGTGATTGGAGTAATCAATTATTTCTGAAGTGGTTATCATTACGAATGTTATTAGAAGTAATAAGAAATGCACTTTCTGTAATTTAATAAAAAAAATATGGTATTTGTTAAAACTTAATGTTGTCTTTGTGAATAGTCCTGTTTCTATTATTGATTATAACTTTGTTAGGTAAGTTTTCCTTAACAACCTGTTTTTTGTATCTAGTTTTTAGCTTATTTCTTTCGCCGTGTTTCTTCTCATAAACAACTTGACCTACATGATATTCTTTTTCTTTACGACCTTCATTGTGTGTTACTAACATTTTTTCTTGTGTGTTCTTTAGAATTCTTGAAATGTTTTCGTGATCAACTTTATTATATAGAATATCAAAAGGTTTTTGGTTTGTTGTAGAATGAATGCTTTGATTGAATTCTTTTGCGGCTCTAATAATTATTTCAGAATAGTCAGTGAGATTAAATTCTTCTTTTATACAACGAGCTAATTCTGTTAATGTTGAATGTGCCCTTTCTACTTGTCCGTTCAAGGTACTGTGTCTGGGGTCGGCGAAATGTAGAGTTAAACCACATCTTTGTGCAAAGGATTTAAATTGAGCAGAGGTGAAGCTCGGTTCATTATCAGTCATAATTACTTTGGCGTGGGGAAAATGTTAGAGTAATTCCATTACTTTATTCTCGATGTTTAGTTTATTTTGAATTTCTTTTACAACCAGGAATTTTGAATATGCGTCAATACAGGTTAAGAACATAAGACTTTGCGCGTAATAAATGTCGATGTGTAAATTCTCTCCTTCTTTAGTTGGAATAGGAGCTTCCCCAATAGGGATTTTAATACGATGCCGGTATTATTTATTTTCGTTGCAAATTGTACAATTTTTTATATATTCCTTTAATTTGATATATAAATTTGGCCAATAAAATAATCTATTGATTTGTTTATAATTTTCGTCTAGTCCTCTGTGAGCACGGCTATGTGTTTCTTCTATTATGATAGCCTTATCTTCATTATTTTCCACGTCTTGTAGAAATATTTTAGTATAAAGAAATTTGTTGGTAAAGTTATTTTTTAATGGTAATTGAATATTATAAAGATCTTCTAAAGTGCAATGAATTCCTACCGTTATGTTTGGTTTTAGATACTCCCTTAATATTTCTATTAAGTTTTCTGGCGTATCATATTCAATTATATGTCTTGTCTTATCAAAAACATTCAATGACTCATGTATTGTATACCTCCCCTTTGTTAATAACAGTTGTTGTTGAAACTGATTTAACGGTTTTCGGGTCTCTGGTATTACATTTTCAAAACTACTTTCGGCAGAATTCTGTGTATTTTGATCTGAGTTTGATTGTTCTAAGTCGCTGTTAGTAATATTATTTATTTTTATTCGAGATAATGCGTCGGCTACCACATTAGTTGTTCCGGGTTTATATATTATTTTCGGGGTGAAACTTTCTATAAAGGAGTACCATCTTTTCATTTCTACGTTCGGGTTTTTATATGAGATTGTGAAAGATAAAGATTGATGGTCTGTTTGTATTTCTATACCAATTACACCATATAAGTAATTCCTGAGATTTTTAAGGGCCCAAACTATTGCCAACAATTCTTTTTTATTTGTGGCATAAAGTTGTTCGGTTTTATTTAAAGTTTTGGATATGAAAGTAATTGGTTTATTATCCTGTGATAAAACTGCTCCGATAGCTACATCTGATGCGTCAATTGTCAATAACTAGTCGATGTTTTGGTGATCCATCTTCGTTTTGACCTTTTTTGGGCACTACTAAGACTGGTGAATTGTAGGGGCTTCTACTTGGTCTTATAATTTGTTCTTTTAGCATTCTATCGATTTCATTATTAACGAAATCTGAGACCGACATGGCATAAGGATATTGTTTGCTATAAATTGCTCTGTCATTGACTGTATTTATTTCTCCTCGAATATCGGTACGAAAAGGAATTTGCGTATTTATTTTAGAATGCTCCTTTTCAATTTTATTCATAACTTTATTTTCAAATTCTTTTATTTGATTTGAAATTATATTTAGGTTATGAATTTTTTCTTTGTCGGAAAACTCAACGACTGCGTGCTCGGTATTTGTGGATTCCAAGCTATTTGGTTTAAGACTGACGGAATTAACATCGTGGGCTTGTTCAGGATTTTTTAATCCCAAACTGATATATTGTTTATTAGCGGATAAATCTACGCCGGCGTGCTCAGGATTTTCAAATCCCGAACTATTAGTTTTATTAATGACGGATAATTCAACGTCGTTGTGCTCAGGATTCATTGATCCCAAGCTATATAAACTGCCTTCAGCAATTATCGTTTCGGTTTTATATATCTTTTGCTCATATAAATATTTTTTAATTATATATTATTTTAATGGAAGAATATTTTTTTCCTCAATTAAACACAAATCGTTTTTATCCTCGTCAAAATATTGGAGTTTCTCTTTATTTCCCTTATACTCCATGATTCCTTTCTCAATATCTAATTTAGCTCCAATCTTTCTTAACAAATTGAATCCAATTAATAGATCAGAT
This sequence comes from Drosophila mauritiana, assembly GCF_004382145.1. Classification (NCBI taxonomy): domain Eukaryota; kingdom Metazoa; phylum Arthropoda; class Insecta; order Diptera; family Drosophilidae; genus Drosophila; species Drosophila mauritiana. Next base: position 42,226 of record NW_022881584.1, read on the forward strand.
TCTAAACCCTCAATTTCATAGCATAAATGTTGTTCCCCAAATATATGTATCAAATGATAATATTTTATGATTGAATATCCATGAACTGTAGATACTCTTTTATGTATTGATAATTCCCTTTTATTCTCATAAATACCCTTTTTTATATAGCACGCGGTGGCTCCTGTGTCTATTAATATTTTGAGTAGGCTTTTAGTTTTTCTGTTTACCCTTGTTATATGAGGCATCCCTCTGTAAGGTGCTGATCTAAAAAATGGCTCTCATTGATATTATTTACCCTCATTGTTTTTTGAGCTGACTGGTTGACTGTTCCCGTTGATTCCCGTTTTATCGGGGGGTGTGTTTCGGACTGATTTACAAGACCTGCACTTGTGTTGTGTTTTTGCGCTGGGTATTGATTATAATTATTTCTTTGAAAATTATTATTAAAATTGTGTCGGTTATTATTATTATTCCACTGGTTGTTATTATTCCTAGGATGATTATAATTTTTATACGGACGATTTTGAACTCTTATGGAGCCGTCTACTTCCATAGGTTCTGGTGGTGGTTGAACTTTGGAATTATTATTAAAATTCCAATTGTTATTCGCTCCGAAGTTGTGGTGTGGTGGTGGTTGAACTTTGGAATTATTATTAAAATTCCAATTGTTATTCGCTCCGAAGTTCCCGTTTTGCGGCCAATTATTATTTATCCTATTTGGTGTATTATTAATCTGTCTTTTATCGTTATAGATAAAATCCAATCTAGAAAGAATTGCTTGAAAGTTTAAAACGGTACCATGGTTGGTTAGAGCATAGTGTGCTGCTCCCATGATTTTATTACGTAAAATTGTTAAGGCGATAAAATATTGTTCACTTTCAATTTTATATAGACTCATTGCGGTTTCCGCCGCTTCTCTCCAGCCTACATATTGGGTTATTTCACCTGTGAACTTTGCTAAGGATTTAATTACCTCTAATGTAGTTTCGCATTTTATGGTTCGGTCAATTGTTTGGATCTTATAGTCTTCTACCTCATTTTTGTTAGCGGCTAACTGCTCTTCTAACCCTTCAAGTTTTCTGGTTACTTCACTCAACTGTACATTTATTAATCTGTTTATTAATTCCCGCAGAAAGAGTTGATACTGAACCTCCGGTTGCCATTGTTAAATTTAAATTATCAAAACTATTTATCAAATCTTCCAGATTGTTTTAAATTAAATTGATATTGTAATATTTAATTTTAATGTAGTCTTCTCTGTATCTTAATCTTAATTTTTATTTAGAGACTTAGTGTTGTTTTTATCTGCTCACGATACTTTCCGTGGGAGTTCTTCCTTCAGCGTAGTTGGTGGAGGGTAGGGGTCTTCCTTCAATTGGTTGGTCTTAATAATTCTTTGTTGGAGTCTTCCTTTAATTGGGTCGTCTTGATTATAATTTATTGGGGTCTTCCTTCAATTTTTTATATAGCCTTTTTTTTTAATTTGTTTGAATTTCTTTGGGTTCGTAGTTGAGTTCTGAATTTTTATTATTATGTTATGCTTATTATTATTATGTTCTCGTAATTTGTATTAAGTATTCAATCCACCTTTTTATGTTAAATTCTTAATTGGGTTATTGCATTTATTGATTTCCAATTAAGTTTTTATCACGACCACTTTCACAGTAGTTAGGTGTCGTTGTATTGTTGTGGATGTTTTAATTTTTCCACTAAAAATATGGATTGTTGGCGGCGCGAGTTCCGTTTTATTTTTAACTTATTATCGTTAATATTTATTTAGAACTTTTAAATACGCCGCCCCACGTTGGGCGCCAATTAAAATTGTTACTCTTTATTTATTTAAAAAAATAAATTTTATTTTTTATTATTTAACATTTATTTGGTGATAAACTTTTTCACTTATACTATTACGAGACACTTGGTAGCTTATCTTTAGCTTCGAGCTGTTGACGATCTCGTCCCGATTCAGACTGATCTTCAAATTTTAAGTCCTAATCCAATCAACCTCGGCCAGAAGCTTTTCTTTCGGAAAATTACCGAACTTTCGATAAAAGCTTTATGCTGGTATTATTCCACTGCATTGTGAAATTCAATTATGCTGATCGATGCAGTTTTTGATTGATGCGCAATAAGTCGGCCGTGGTTTGGTCTCCAAGCGGAAGCTGTGTTTACGTTAAATTTGGGTTGCTTATGTTAGCGGGTAGCTGAGTGCTGGCAAAGGCAATAACAAAAACAAAGGCAAAGGAAATGCCGACGAGATTGAGAATTGAAATTTGTTTATAAACTGTGGAAGGGAGCTATGTTCATGGGTTGGATAACTTGTATTGTAAATTTGACAAAATATGCCCTTCACCTTAGAAGTTCGTTGACTTTAAATCTATATGCTTATGTTAGCGGGTAGCTGAGTGCTGGCAAAGGCAATGACAAAAACAAAGGCAAAGGAAATACCGACGAGATTGAGAATTGAAATTTGTTTATAAACTGTGGAAGGGAGCTATGTTCATGGGTTGGATAACTTGCACGTCTTGCATACTGCGTCTGGTTTGAAAACGACCTTTTCAAAACCGTACACCATCTTCTCCCTCACCATCTCCTGTAGACTGCTTGTATTCAAATGGCCATACCTTTTATGCCATAGTCAACCATCAGCATCAACGGCCGCAAAACAACTGTTATGTTTCCCTTGAAACATATACAAATTACCAGCTCTCATTACACGCAGTATTCGCTCGCCTTCCTGAATGACGTCAGCGTAATGTGGTCCAAAATTGACAAAACATCTATACTGAGCTACACGGCTGACTGACATAAAGTTGCCGTTCAAATCTGGGACGAAGAGTACGTTATTCAATACCAGAGTACATAAATCAGTCTTCAGCTTCACTGTTCCTATGCCCTTTGCTAGTAGGAATCCATTTCCAGCAAGACTAATTTTTTCAGTGTGCTCTTCAAACTCAGTAAAAACACTTCTGTCACAACACATGTGACTGGTAGCCCCGCTATCGAGACACCAGTGTGTTTTGCCAAAACCACCACCATCCAGCCAAAGACACTAGAATAACAAGATGCGTAACGGCCATACATTCGTTTGGCACTATGCAGCCACTTTTTTGGTGAAGGTCAAAATTTGCTTTTTTCCGCTCGCTCACGCTGAGAGCGTAAGAAATGTAAAAATAGAATTTGCTTTCTTGTGTGAGTAAAAACAAGAGACGAGAACACGTATATGTGTGCGTGTTGTGCTAGAAGACGGTTTTCGGGCCGAAATCAATTCTGATCGAAGAAACGAATTTACATATTTGGAGTTGTGGCCAATTTCGTAGCACTATGATGAAATAAAATAAAAATTCCCTGACTATTATAATTTTAAAGTTTTTTATATTCGTTTGTTAAAATCGCCGCTCGAATTAGCTACCGTTTACATATTTATATTTTATTCTTATTTTATTTATATTATGTTATGTTAATTAATTATTTGTAATATATGTAATATTCGGTACCCAGGGAACACCACGGGGAGGCCATTAGAATTGTAATGGGGTCCTATATTAATTAGGCCTTCGAGTCGACTTGAAATATTTTAATGTATAACATTAAAACATTTCCATGTTCCCCAATTAAGTTATTTTTCTAACTATTGTTTTTTTTTAATATTTTGCGTCCAGTTTTCAGTCGCCAATTATTTAAATATAGCTAATTTTTTTATTTATGAGTTAGAATGCTGAGCTTAGCTTGCTTTTTTTGTTTATCAGCTATCATCACAGTCCACTTGCAATGCTTAAAAAGCAAAACTTTTATAAGTTTGTTTAACAAATCTGTTCTATGTGCATAACATTCATTATTTTCATAAAACCATAATGAGAAGGCACTACTTTCATTTGTGCACTTAATGCATTGCTCAACAATAAATTTTTTTATACACATTTGTTTTTTATTATTTTTAAAAATATTTTCGAAAACTTTAATGTGTATTTTGCAAATATTAAAAAATAAATCAGATGGTGCCTTTAATTTCCCGAAGTCCGAGTCTATTGAGTAGTTTTTCTCATGTATGAAAAGCTCTGATGGAGCTGTTAAATGCTCGGTTTCTTTTAAAATTACCGATCTGCATTTATCGCAACTAGATCCTTTAGCAATATATCCAACAAAATATCTACTGGAAGTTAGTTCAATGGGTATATCATTGCACAAAAAGTTATCTATATTTTGGTCAAAGTACCTCTCATTGTCTTGCAGAATTTTGGAAAATGATACAGAGTATTCTTGTTGCTGTATTTCTTTTTTTTCATTATCGAATCGAACTCTATTGGCAACATAACATCATCATCTGATTCGCAATTCGACTTTTGTGAAAATTTAAAAATGTGTAGAGATATGAGCTTGGCAATTATTATATTAAATTCGTTAACTGAAGGATTTCTGCAGTTACCACCTTTTGCTCGAACGCACGCAAATATATTTTCAAGGGGATCCTGGTTAACTCTACTAGTTAAAAAGAAAAAGTGGTCTGCGTGATCCTTAAAGAGATCTTCGACGAGTCCAAATATAGCTTCAGTAGTTTGGATCAAGCCATCAACACAATATATTTTATTCCCGTGATATTTAACGCTTTTTAGGTATTCCTGCATTTCCTTTAGTTTATTCCAAACTGCATTGTTAACTTGAAGCGCGCATTTCATGGGGTTTTTGTCAGTTAATACTCTGCTATTCAGGCAATCAAAGTAATCATTAACCTTTTGGACAAATGCAGCCGTAGAAGCTGCAGCTTCGGAACTATTTCGATGTAATTGCTTGTTTTGGTTACAAGTATTAATTGCCGCTGCAACAGTGTGGCTAAGTGTCTGAGTTGCCAAACATACGAGCATTAGCTCAAATCTAGTTGGATTAACGTGGCTTCTTGTTAATTTAGTCATTCTCGTTACTGATCCATGATCTAATTCGTAAATCTCTCGAATGACATCAAAATCAACTAGTCCGTCAGGGGTTTCAAAATTAGCTTTCAGAAAATTATTCCTTATAGACTGGAAAAGAAGCGGAATGTCATAAAACATACAATATTTTTTTTTTAATATTTAAGGTAAAGTAAGGTTTCTCATTGGTGACTTCAAGTAGTGAGGTACATTTTCTATTGTTACCTCCTTGATCGTACACAACACCCCTAACTTTGAACCCAATTTTTTCAGCGATAATAATGTTTTTATAAATAAGACTTTTTAAGCAATCGCCTTTTATATTCGTTTCGGCCACGAAATAGTTTATTATAAATTTTCATTTTTTTAAAATACCCCTAACAACAAATACGCAAATATGGCTTCCGATTTTATTAGAGCGATCAAGTAAATGCTCTATTCCATCTATAATATCAACTGACACATTGTAAGCTAGGTTTTTTTTTTTTTGTTACTTCATCACATCTTTATCAGATGCATTCATTTCTTTAATAGATTCTTTAAGGGCTGAGTACAAACATTCGTTGTCTCCGGGCTGTAATTTTTTGATGCTTTTCCACTTTTGCAAAGAAAAATTTAATTTGGAAAATTTAATTTTAGCGAGTCTCTTAAAAACGTATATGTCGATGTGGACCTGTAATATATGCTCTGAGCAAACAATTTTTCGCAATCATTCCATCTTGTATTTGTGCCCTTTTTTTCCTTAATAAGCATTTTCGCCAATATTTTTTCATTTCCCGTTAAATTTATTTTTTCTATTTCAGAATATATGTTTTTCTTGGACTTGGATTCCAACCTAACTAATATTCGTTTTAGATTTGAGTTTTCTTTCATCAAATTTTTAATTAGAGTTTGTCTCTCATCTGACAATTTTTTAGAAGCGAAATATTTTTTTTGAAACACTTTTAAAGTTTTTGCATTTTTATGGCACTGCCGACAAACTTCAACGGGGGACTGTGAGCGGTGTCTTTTTCGAGGAAGCGATCCTACAGCATTTAAATTAATATAGTCATTATTGCAGCTTTTATATTTTATAAGATTGCGATCTGGAATTGCCCCTTGCTTCAAATATTTTACCCCAATATCATCTGGGGAGAAATGATCTTGGCATAAAAACAGTGATGAAGTGCTCGCCATAAAATCTTCTGTAAATTGGCATTTTTCCGCCCATCTTATTAACATTGTTGGATCCCTTTCAGGAAACCTAAACAATTTAAGAGCGGGGAAATCGCGCCTAGATTTCCGACAGTGGGATAAGCTGCACTTGTTCCCACTTATGAATCTTCTTTTTTTCTTGGCCATATCCATAAGGTCATTCAAATGGGCCATTTAAATGTTTTTTTCACTTACAATTTATAAATAAAACCTTTGTCGAAAAGCAGCAGCACGTTGTATAAGCGCGAAAAATTACGAAAATACGTAAACACTATTCACTATTCACTATTTATCGCAATTACTATTTGCGCTTATATTTCCGTACTTCACTATTGCAACAAAACGATTTTAGTTGAATATAAACTCGATTATATGCGAAAAGATAAAAAAATCGAGGAGCTCTGCGTATAGTCAACTTTAAGCAAACGGGCTAAGAGAAATTAAAAGGAAAAAATTTGGCGCGCTATTCTTCCCACCCAAAAGTGCGCGCTTTTTAAAAATATCAAATTGGAATATACAAAAAAAAAAAAAAATTAAACTTAAAGCTGATTATAATGCGCATCTTAAATAATAAAAATGGTTCATTTACATACATCATATTAAGTCAAATAACTTAATAATTAATACTAAATAATTAAACCAAATACAAAGGAAATTATTATAACTACTGTAATTTGAAACATAAATTTTCCAAAAAGAAGACATAACATTGAGAATTAAATATTTCATAAAAAAATAATAATTTTATTAATAAATAATAAAAATAATAATTTTATTAATAAATAATAAAAATAATAATTTTATTAATAAATAATAAAAATAATAATTTTATTAATAAATAATAAAAATAATAATTTTATTAATAAATAATAAAAATAATAATTTTATTAATAAATAATAAAAAAATAATATTTCATAATAATATTTCATAAAAAATAATAATACGTAGTAGGAAATAAAAATTAATAAAATAAATAAAAATATGAAAACAGTTCGTTGCAAAAGTCATATCGTCAGGCACGAAGTGCGGACACAAGCACTCAACAATCATTGCCTTATTAATTTTTCTCACGCCGCAAGCTGAATACCCTAATGACAAGTATTCTAATATAAAGTCATTTTCGAAATTTATTTTGTGATGTACATAGATTCGTCTATTACTATTTCTAAGCTTTATTTAAATAATAATAACGTTGAGGCAATGCAAAACAAGAATTTTTCGCATGGTGCCAATTGATAAAAAATAATATAGATTTAAAGTCAACGAACTTCTAAGGTGAAGGGCATATTTTGTCAAATTTACAATACAAGTTATCCAACCCATGAACATAGCTCCCTTCCACAGTTTATAAACAAATTTCAATTCTCAATCTCGTCGGCATTTCCTTTGCCTTTGTTTTTGTCATTGCCTTTGCCAGCACTCAGCTACCCGCTAACATAAGCAACCCAAACATAACGCATACACAGCTTCCGCTTGGAGACCAAACCACGACCGACTTATTGCGCATCAATCAAAAACTGCATCGATCAGCATAATTGAATTTCACAATGCAGTGGAATATTTCCAGCATAAAGCTTTTATCGAAAGTTCGGTAATTTTCCGAAAGAAAAGCTTCTGGCCGAGGTTGATTGGATTAGGACTTAGAATTTGAAGATCAGTCTGAATCGGGACGAGATCGTCAACAGCTCGAAGCTAAAGATAAGTTACCAAGTGTCTCGTAATAGTATAAGTGAAAAAGTTTATCACCAAATAAATGTTAAATAATAAAAAATAAAATTTATTTTTTTAAATAAATAAAGAGTAACAATTTTAATTGGCGCCCAACGTAAATAAAAATTAACGATAATAAGTTAAAAATAAGACGGAACTCGCGCCGCCAACAATCCATATTTTTAGTGGAAAAATTAAAACATCCACAACAATACAACGACACCTAACTACTGTGAAAGTGGTCGTGATAAAAACTTAATTGGAAATCAATAAATGCAATAATCCAATTAAGAATTTAACATAAAAAGGTGGACTGAATACTTAATACAAATTACGAGAACATAATAATAATAAACATAACATAATAATAAAAATTCAGAACTCAACTACGAACCCAAAGAAATTCAAACAAATTTAAAAAAAAGGCTATATAAAAAATTGAAGGAAGACCCCAATAAATTATAATCAAGACGACCCAATTGAAGGAAGACTCCAACAAAGAATTATTAAGACCAACCAATTGAAGGAAGACCCCTACCCTCCACCAACTACGCTGAAGAAAGAACTCCCACGGAAAGTATCGTGAGCAGATAAAAACAACACTATGTCTCTAAATAAAAATTAAGATTAAGATACAGAGAAGACTACATTAAAATTAAATATTACAATATCAATTTAATTTAAAACAATCTGGAAGATTTGATAATTTAAATTTAACAATGGCAACCGGAGGTTCAGTATCAACTCTTTCTGCGGGCGGGATATCCAGCGCCAGCAATCTTACAATGGAATTAATAAACAGATTAATAAATGTACAGTTGAGTGAAGTAACCAGAAAACTTGAAGGGTTAGAAGAGCAGTTAGCCGCTAACAAAAATGAGGTAGAAGACTATAAGATCCAAACAATTGACCGAACCATAAAATGCGAAACTACATTAGAGGTAATTAAATCCTTACCAAAGTTCACAGGTGAAATAACCCAATATGTAGGCTGGAGAGAAGCGGCGGAAACCGCAATGAGTCTATATAAAATCGAAAGTGAACAATATTTTATCGCCTTAACAATTTTACGTAATAAAATCATGGGAGCAGCACACGATGCTCTAACCAACCATGGTACCGTTTTAAACTTTCAAGCAATTCTTTCTAGATTGGATTTTATTTATAACGATAAAAAACCAATGCATATACTCGAATCCGAATTAAGCATCTTAAGACAGGGACGCATGACCATTACCGAATTCTACAACGAAGTAAATAAGAAAATGACGTTACTTATAAATAAAACTATAATGACTTATGGAAAGGACAGCCTTATAACCAAGGAAACAAATAAAACAATTAGGAGCAACGCTCTAAGAATTTTTATTTCTGGATTAAACGGTTCAATCTCAGAAACACTCTTCTCTCTTAACCCACCAGATTTGCCAAATGCCAAATTTTGCAAAGTGTCAGGAATTAGAGTCTAACAACTTTAGAGCTCAATTTGCAAATAGGTATAATGGATTTAGGAGTGAAAACCAAAATCAAGGAAACAACCTTAGATTTGCCTCTAGACAGATTAATAATACACCAAATAGGATAAATAATAATTGGCCGCAAAACGGGAACTTCGGAGCGAATAACAATTGGAATTTTAATAATAATTCCAAAGTTCAACCACCACCACACCACAACTTCGGAGCGAATAACAATTGGAATTTTAATAATAATTCCAAAGTTCAACCACCACCACACCACAACTTCGGAGCGAATAACAATTGGAATTTTAATAATAATTCCAAAGTTCAACCACCACCAGAACCTATGGAAGTAGACGGCTCCATAAGAGTTCAAAATCGTGCGTATAAAAATTATAATCATCCTAGGAATAATAACAACCAGTGGAATTATAATAATAACCGACACAATTTTAATAATAATTTCCAAAGAAATAATTATAATCAATACCCAGCGAAAAAACACAACACAAGCGCAGGTCTTGTAAATCAGTCCGAAACACACGCCCCCGATAAAACGGGAATCAACGGGAACAGTCAACCAGCCAGCTCAAAAAACAATGGGGGTAAATAATATCAATGAGAGCCATTTTTTAGATCAGCACCTTACAGAGGGATGCCTCATATAACAAGGGTAGACAGAAAAACTAAAAGACTACTCAAAATATTAATAGACACAGGAGCCACCGCGTGCTATATAAAAAAGGGTATTTATGAGAATAAAAGGGAATTATCAATACATAAAAGAGTATCTACAGTTCATGGATATTCAATCATAAAATATTATAATTTGATAAATATATTTGGGGAACAACATTTATTCTATGAAATTGAGGGTTTAGAATCTGATCTATTAATTGGATTCAATTTGTTAAGGAAGATTGGAGCTAAATTAGATATTGAGAAAGGAATCATGGAGTATAAGGGAAATAAAGAGAAACTCCAATATTTTGAAGAGGATAAAAACGATTTGTGTTTAATTGAGGAAAAAAATATTCTTCCATTAAAAGAATATATAATTAAAAAATATTTAGATGAGCAAAAGATATATAAAACCGAAACGGTAATTGCTGAAGGCAGTTTATATAGCTTGGGATCAATGAATCCTGAGCACAACGACGTTGAATTATCCGTCATTAATAAAACTAATAGTTCAGGATTTGAAAATCCTGAGCACGCCAGCGTAGATTAATCCGCTAATAAACAATATATCAGTTCGGGATTTGAAAATCCTGAGCACGCCAGCGTAGATTTATCCGCTAATAAACAATATATCAGTTTGGGATTAAAAAATCCTGAACAAGCCGACGATGCTAATTCCGTCAGTCTTAAACCAAATAGCTTGGAATCCACAAATACCGAGCACGCAGTCGTTGAGTTTTCCGACAAAGAAAAAATTCATAACCTAAATATAATTTCAAATCAAATAAAAGAATTTGAAAATAAAGTTATGAATAAAATTGAAAAGGAGCATTCTAAAATAAATACGCAAATTCCTTTTCGTACCGATATTCGAGGAGAAATAAATACAGTCAATGACAGAGCAATTTATAGCAAACAATATCCTTATGCTATGTCAGTCTCAGATTTCGTTAATAATGAAATCGATAGAATGCTAAAAGAACAAATTATAAGACCAAGTAGAAGCCCCTACAATTCACCAGTCTTAGTAGTGCCCAAAAAAGGTCAAAACGAAGATGGATCTCCAAAACATCGACTAGTTATTGACTACAAAAAATTAAATGAAAGCACAATACCTGACAGATATCCGATGCAAGATCCGCCTGTAATATTATCTAACTTAGGGAAGTCAAAATATTTCTCAACAATTGATCTGGAATCAGGATTCCACCAAATTTTAATGAAAAATTCAGATATTGAAAAAACAGCTTTCTCTATAAATAACGGAAAATTTGAATTCTTACGTATGCCATTTGGGTTAACAAACGCCCCTAGAATATTTCAAAGAGCAATGGATGACATATTGAGAGAACAAGTCGGAAAAACTTGTCATGTTTATATGGATGATATAATAATCTTTTCTAATACAATTGAACAACATTACACAGATTTAATTCAAATAATAAATATTTTACAACAAGCAAATATGAAAATTTCTCGAGAAAAATCAAAATTCTTTAAATTAGAAACAGCATTTCTAGGTTATATAGTATCTCACAATGTAATTAAAACAGATCCTGAGAAAATCTCCACAATTATGAAGTATCCGATTCCACAAAACATTAGAGAGCTTCGAAGTTTTCTAGGCCTCACCGGCTATTACCGTAAGTTTGTCCGAAATTATGCAAAAATTGCCAAACCTTTAACCAAATACCTAGGAGGAGATAATGGAAAAATTTCTAGGAGAATGTCTACAAAAATTACAATACAGTTAGACGACCCAGCTGTTAAAGCTTTTAAAGAACTTAAAGATAATTTAATAGCACAAGTGGAATTAGTTCAACCAGATTATAACAAAAAATTCACCTTAACGACAGACGCATCAGATGTAGCTATCAGTTTTATCACAGGATAATAAACCAATTACCTTCATATCCAAAACTTTAAATAAAACCGAACAACTTTATGCCACAAATATAAACCCGGAACAACTAATGTCGTAGCCGACGAATTATCTCGAATAAAAATAAATAATATTACTAACAGCGACTTAGAACAATCAAACTCAGATCAAAATACACAGCATTCTGCCGAAAGTAGTTTTGAAAATGTAATACAAGAGACCCGAAAACCGTTAAATCAGTTTCAACAACAACTGTTATTAACAAAGGGGAGGTATACAATAAATGAGTCATTGAATGTTTTTGATAAGACAAGACATATAATTGAATATGATACGCCAGAAAACTTAATAGAAATATTAAGGGATTATCTAAAACCAAACATATCGGTAGGAATTCATTGCACTTTAGAAGATCTTTATCATATTCAATTACCATTAAAAAATAACTTTACCAACAAATTTCTTTATACTAAAATATTTCTACAAGACGTGGAAAATAATGAAGATAAGGCTATCATAATAGAAGAAACACATAGCCGTGCTCACAGAGGACTAGACGAAAATTATAAACAAATCAATAGATTATTTTATTGGCCAAATTTATATATCAAATTAAAGGAATATATAAAAAATTGTACAATTTGCAAACGAAAATAAATACAACCGGCATCCTATTAAAATCCCTATTGGGGAAGCTCCTTTTCCAACTAAAGAAGGAGAGAATTTACACATCGACATTTATTACGCGCAAAGTCTTATTTTCTTAACCTGTATTGACTCATATTCAAAATTCTTGGTTGTAAAAGAAATTCAAAATAAACTAAACATCGAGAATAAAGTAATGGAATTACTCCAACATTTTCCCCACGCCAAAGTAATTATGATTGATAATGAACCGAGCTTCACCTCTGCTCAATTTAAATCCTTTGCACAAAGATGTGGTTTAACTCTACATTTCGCCGACCCCAGACACAGTACCTCGAACGGACAAGTAGAAAGGGCACATTCAACATTAACAGAATTAGCTCGTTGTATAAAGGAAGAATTTAATCTCACTGACTATTCTGAAATAATTATTAGAGCCGCAAAAGAATTCAATCAAAGCATTCATTCTACAACAAACCAAAAACCTTTTGATATTCTATATAATAAAGTTGATCACGAAAACATTTCAAGAATTCTAAAGAACACACAAGAAAAAATGTTAGTAACACACAATGAAGGTCGTAAAGAAAAAGAATATCATGTAGGTCAAGTTGTTTATGAGAAGAAACACGGAGAAAGAAATAAGCTAAAAACTAGATACAAAAAACAGGTTGTTAAGGAAAACTTACCTAACAAAGTTATAATCCATAATAGAAACAGGACTATTCACAAAGACAACATTAAGTTTTAACAAATACCATATTTTTTTTATTAAATTACAGAAAATGCATTTTTTATTACTTCTAATAACATTCGTAATGATAACCACTTCAGAAATAATTGATTACTCCAATCACGAATTCTTCCTGTTCAAGGACAAAAAGGATGTCCTTACCTATGAATCATATGCTGACTTATTCCACGTAACTAACTTAAGTTTTTATAAAGAAATAATCAATCTAGAATCAGGATATGTAAGAAAAGATAAAAATATACGGACACAATGGGAAATTACTTACGAAATACAGATAATAGAATTAATTTTGTCACAACTGTTATCAACTAGATCAAAAAGGGGAATAAATGAGTTAGGCACTGTTTGGAAATGGTTAGCTGGAACTCCGGATCACGATGATTTCATTAAAATACAGAATAAAATAAATGATTTAATTGAAAACAATAACCAACAATTTATTATTAATTCCAAATTGTTTAAAGAGATAAAATCACTTTCTGATCATTTTAAAAACATTTTTATCGATCAAGAATTGCCAATACGAAAACATCGTTTACGTTTATTAACATTTGACTTACAAAACATTATTGATACTATCACACTGGCCAAAATTGATTTATTTAACATAAAAATTTTAAATAATGAAGACATTAAAGAAATATTAGATCACGAACAACAGCCTGTACTTATTGCAGACTTAATGGACATCGCCATATTCAAAATTGTATTGCATAAAGAACTCTTAATAATTTATATAAAATACCCCGTTATAACAAACAGATGCGAAATTTACTATGCCAGATCCATTTCACATAATGATGGAAAATTACTTATAAGTAATCAGGTCGCAAAATGCGAAAATACCTTTTATGAAATATCTAATTTTAAGAACGAACTTTTTAACAACTATTGTACTATAAGTAAAGATAAGACTTGTTTTACCCGCTTACTAAATGGAGAAAAATCAATTTGCATTAAAATTCTAGAAAAAAATAAGAATATAGATATCATTCAAGAAGGTGCCATTCTTATAAATGGAAATAATATTGTGAACGATTCTCATTTAAACGGGTCATATTTAATAACATTTAACAGCACAACTACAATAAATAATATTTCATACACCAATTCAGAAAACAAAATACTTGAATACATACATATAACTACCAACCACTTTAAAAACTTAGAAATATCAGAATATATAAAATCCAACAATTCAGAACTTTCTCTTGACAACATTAATATTTTAAACTCATTTATTGAAATTTACAATTGGAAAATTTCTATTTCATTTATATTATTAATTTTAATCATTTTGTATTTCTTAACTATATTAATAATAAAATTCAGATATTATATATTTGTAACCAAACAAAAACGGCCAGAACCAGAAAAACCAAATAATGATGTGGAATTTTTAACAGAATTAAATGAACGTTTGAACGAAATTAATAATGAAGCGGGACGCGTCATTTTAGAAGGGGGAGAGTTATCCAACCCATGAACATAGCTCCCTTCCACAGTTTATAAACAAATTTCAATTCTCAATCTCGTCGGCATTTCCTTTGCCTTTGTTTTTGTTATTGCCTTTGCCAGCACTCAGCTACCCGCTAACATAAGCAACCCAAACTTAACGTAAACACAGCTTCCGCTTGGAGACCAAACCACGGCCGACTTATTGCGCATCAATCAAAAACTGCATCGATCAGCATAATTGAATTTCACAATGCAGTGGAATATTTCCAGCATAAAGCTTTTATCGAAAGTTCGGTAATTTTCCGAAAGAAAAGCTTCTGGCCGAGGTTGATTGGATTAGGACTTAGAATTTGAAGATCAGTCTGAATCGGGACGAGATCAACAGCTCGAAGCTAAAGATAAGTTACCAAGTGTCTCGTAATAGTATAAGTGAAAAAGTTTATCACCAAATAAATGTTAAATAATAAAAAATAAAATTTATTTTTTTAAATAAATAAAGAGTAACAATTTTAATTTACATGAGCATACGTGTGCACACATACAGTTGTATGCTATCACTGTATGCGTAGAAAGGAGCGTTTTGCTGTAGCGCTCTCCGCTCTTTCTCTCTCGAACAAAAACTCAAGAGAGCCTGGAGCCACCTCTAGAGCCACGGCCAAAAAATCGCGTGCCAAAAATTTGTATGGCCGTTACGCATCTTGTTATTCTAGTGTCTTTGATCCAGCGCATTTAACAAGCTGCATTGTTTTTGTGTCGCGTTCTCTTTGTTTACTTTCTCGCGACGACAGTTCGCTTTAAAATACCCACGCTCTCCACAGCTATAACAAACTACGTCTTTCCTCTTCTTTGCGCTCGGCCGAGCTTCTCTCGCCGGCGCCTGTGGCTTATGTACTGCAGTAAATGCCTTTGCGCTCTCCGTTTGTTTTTCTCTCTGCTGCTCCGCTCCTCCCCTTCTCGTGTCTTCCTCGATCAGCTTTATACATAGAGCATCGAAAGACGGCAGGTCGTCGCGCGTCTCAATGGCGACAACGAAATTCTCGAAACTCTCTGGAAGGCTCGACAGCAAAACAACACTGCGCAATTTCTCGGTGATACCAATTTCCACCGCATCAAGGGCATCAAAGATTTCCTTAAATTCTTTAATATGTGACGATATACTCTGCCCTTCCAACAAACGTTTGCTCAGCAACTTCTTATACAGCATGACCGTTCGTAACGGCCCTTTCGGCTGGTGGACATCCTGTAAAACTTTCCATGCCTCAGCCGCAGTGAGACACCCTTTTACATAACCAAGTTGCGAAGACTTCACACTCAAGATGATCGTGGCCAATGCTTTTTCATCTTGGGATTGCCAAGCACCTCCAGTATCAACCTCAGGTTTCACGGACTCTCCTGAAACCACCTTCCACAAACATGCGTGCACCAACACTGAACGCATCTGGATGCTCCACGTTTCATAGGAGCCAACCTCCAGCTTATCGATCTGATACAGGTTACTCATTCCGGCAAACTTGAGTAGACTCCAAAATCTAACTCCTGAGTTTCACTAGACGTTTCTCCTTTAGGCAGCTCCTAGGGCGCTGGGCCCATAACCTGTTGTTTGTTGAAAAGGTGCTCCAAGTGTGGAACACTGTCAACCATAATGGGAAGATCCTAATCTTCACCCAAACTCAGCGAATTGAGAGCAAAGGCCGAAAGAGTAAACGCGAAATAAAAAGTCTTGAGCCGAGCGTCCGAACACGAAGAAGTTTTATTTGAAACTGAAACTGATACACATAAAAATGCCAGCTTCATGCGGCTGCTTATTTACTAATATATATACATACATACAGTTCATGTGTATGTATGCATGTTCTCATACAAAATTACATATGCACATGTGGGCATTGCTTATATTCAACAGTCTCCACCTCCAGATGCCACTGTATTATCAAAGATCACTGACAACAAATTTAAAAGCCTCAAAATCCGTCCCTAAATTGCATAATTTTCCGCAGTATCGTATGTTCAATAATCTTCCGATAACCTGTAAGGAAAGGAAAAAATTAATCAAGGACACACAGAAAAACGCAAAACTTGCCAGGCAAACTAGCAGATACATATATGGGACTCCATCCTCCTGACGCCACGCACGTAAATCCTTCAACGCAACCGACAACAAGAGAAAGGCACCGCAAAAGCAAAACAAAATCGCCAACTTTCGCGATTTTAAACACAAAAAGTTGACAATTTTATGATGCCGTCTCCTTCTCCTGACGCCACTGCATTAATAAGGATAATTAGCGCGGTGCTGTTGCCACATTAATAAGCTGCAAAATTTGTCCTTAAAACGAATATTTCTCCTCAGTATCGTATCTTCAACGAATTCTCCGCTAACCTGCAATAAAAAGAAAATAAATAAGAATTCGATACAAAAATTACTCAAGAGCATATAGACAATAACAAACCGGACAGACAAAGTAGCAGATGATAATAGACGGCTCCATCCTGCTGATGTCAAGCACGCAGCTCCAGTTTCCAAGACTACAACTATTGAAACAAGGGAACACAAGCTATTACTGGGAAATATATATTTATAATATAATACTTATCTAATTGCCAACTTGATGACTCCAAAATCGCGGCATTCCAGCTGCAATAACACAATAAAAAGGGCCTCCAAGTTAGCCCTCACAAAACGTACCTGAAAAGCAAAAAAATCAACGCAATTATAAAAGCAATACTCACCCCAGACTAGTTTCCTCCTTAAGTACCTGAAAAACAATAACAAACGCAACTATATAAACAAATATACACAAATATAATACTTACCTTAAATTAAATTCTACTCAATGTACCTGAAACAACAAAAATTAATGCAATCATAAAAAACAAATAACATATATAATACTTACCAAATACTATTCTTACATTCATTTCCATGCCTATCACGTTGCGGCGGCCCTCTGCAACAAATCTCGAACCGGCGGCCCCAAGCTGCCAATCCTGACGCTATGGCCACAAGACGCGGGGCACCTGGCTTTCCTCGGTGATAGACCGAGCTACAATCCTCACTGACGACTTCTCTGCCACGAGACGAACGCCACCACCATAATGCCAGCAGCTCAATAAAAATGCAATGACAGCTGCGTGGGATTACTCTTCGCAACTCCTCTTCCTGACGACCGGCAATTTGCATCTGCAATACAAACGAACTCATTAAACAATTGCATAAATCTGCCACTGACGATATAACGGATCTTCACCAAATGACGGCGGCGCGGGATGCTGCTACCGAGAACAATTCACCTGCAACTCCGGCCGGACAAACTTGTTGCAAGTGGCCCACTTCCAGCGGCCGCAACAGTCCACAGCCAACACACAACAAAAACTCACCTGTGATGACTCCTTAGGCTCCTCAGCGACTCGATGCTTCCGTCCTTCTGGCGAGGGTACCTGAAAAGAAATAAATTACACAATGTTAGTCCTAAATTTCAATGTTTTTTGTAAAATCACTACAATTTATTAATGTAAACAAAACATGCAAGACGATAATGTTACCAGTCCATGTCTCTGTCTATAATCTAAAGCTTACAAAAAAAATACTAACTTATATTATATTTTTTTTCACATATGAGTATTGCAAACATTTAATTATATATACGTGATAGGGCAGAAAAATTTCATAAATTTTGTGTGGGTCTAGTCTTGATAAAGTGCCAAATTTGGTGTGTCTGTGTCTTGAACATCTATCTATTTGATAAAGCTGCAATTATTTTGCTCTTGCTCTACTATTTAATGTTGAACAATACGATTTTTTTGTGGCGGATGCTTTAATGAAGGATACTTTCACTTGTGGTTGTTACGTTATAGAAAAGCATTCGCTTTTCTATTTCAGGTTACGTGTTTAAGAGTTACTAATGCCATTTCAAATTGATCATGTCGATCACTAAGCCGAGGGTAAACTAATTAACTACGTTCTCATTATTGTTATGTTCAGCTCAAGTTTCTGCATCCATGTACATATAGTAAAATAGTTTTTAATTTGAGTCGAATAAATGATCCGTATTTGAACTAAGATCAACGCCGAAATAAATAAAATCTCCGAATGAATCCGCTTTGCGTTTTTATTGATTGAATATCAGCTTAAGACTGAAAAAGTTGGTGTGAGAAAATCTTATATGTACTGGGTTAGTGGGTTGTTTACTTGATCTGCGCGAGAGCGCTTCTTGCTTATGCTTATGTGCATACATATGAAAAAGAATTCTTATGTGCTACGTGGCTATGTGCCTGCCTAGTGGCTGGGTTTTGATTTCGGCTTAAGTGGATGCGCAATATCGGGAAATGTTTGTTTATTTAACAAGGAATCGAAGCGGCGGACCACCGCGGTCGGTCTTTTGTATAAGTGAATTATGAGGAAGGCATAATTACGTTACTTCCCTAATGGAGGTAATGGATTTCGTTCAATTTCTATTTCTTGAGGCTGTTCTTGATTTGTTTGCGATTGTTTTCTTATTTTTTTATATAAAATTATAAATGGATTTTGGGTTACATATTTTGATAATCCGTATAGTATAATAAGTACAATAATAATAAGTGTTACTATGATATAAAATATGGTATTATTTTTTTTTTATTAAATTCACAACGTCATCGTGTTTTAATGTCTTTATCTTAATTATATCTAGTGGTGCGTATAACGGTGTTAAGTCTATTTCCGGGGTAAAATAATTTTTACTTGAGAAAATGTTTTCAATTTCAATTCTGCATTGATTTACAGTAATAATTTTGTTTCCCTTTATCTTGACTTTGTTGTTCAAATTTTGACAGTTTCTACTATGCTAGTTTCGGTTAAATTCCATGTTAAAATTATATTTGGCTCAACTTATTTAATCATTTCTTTTGTGGGGATTTGAATAAAATTGAAAATTTGATTTTTACGCTTAATTATGTTTGTGATGCAATCATTATTTATTTCTTCATTTTTTTGATTAAAGATTTTATTTTTATTTTCAAAGTAAGACTCATGGTCTGAGTAATCCAACTGGTATCCGTTTTGATCAGGATAAGGGATAATTTTAATTGTGTTGATCAGTGTTTGGTTAATGGGTATGTGTGATATGATTAGTAGTTCATTGTCTTTGACATTCATTAAAGTTGATGTTTTAATTAGTAGTATGTTTTGGCTGTTAACGTTATTTAAATTGTCGTAAGCAAGTAGTTTTGGGTTGAAAAGTCATAAGCGTGAGAGTTGCATGCCCATCTCTAAGTCTTCTATGTATTCAATGAACTGCATAAGTTCGTATACAAGAGTGTCGATACTATTGCGATTATTCTCATAATTTTTTAGTCGTTGTAGTCCGTCGTTCATAAATTGTATAACATTGTTCATTTCATGAAGTTGTATTGAATTTTTAGCGGTTGAATCTAAGTTTTCTTGAAAATGCACTCGATCATTTTCATCAAGTGTACCAAATAGGAATTTAAGAGATTTTTTTTTTTTTTTTTTTTTTTTGGATATATTAATTTAAAACTGTCCTTCGCGGACAATCATTAATTTGATGACTAAACTTAACGGTAGAGAATTAATTGATTACATAAATTGTTGCGAAACTATACAATAACTGTCAATATTGTATGTATGATGTATATAATAATGTATGTATATAATTTAATTTAATTTGCGTGTCTAATCCCAGAGAGGTCCAAAGGGTGTGATCGGTGCAGCCTCCTGGTGCGTTGACTGGTGTCCAGCAGGAAGAGATGAACCTATTACATTTAATAGTCCACGCTGTTGTCAAAGTAAGTAGTCAAAGTGTTAATTTCAGATAAATTAATTTTTAGGCAATGATGTTCAAATGCTGATGGTATTTGAATTGGTTTACTTGAAAAAAGGAGATAGCCGTGATTGGTGTCAATGTTGTTTATTTGAATTTGTTGGGTGTGGGCCGTCCCAAATAATAGAAGTAACATCATCATTATACGCCAGATTCCTGTGAAATTGGGACTTTATTAAAAAATGTGAGCAGGGGTCTGTCCAGTAGTGTCATGCTTAGTTTTGTGATTGTATATGTAAAGAATAGTTTCAATTTTGCTTAGTTTAGCTTCCTTATCGTTAGGTGAATTAATTATTCGAATTTTTTCGTTTATTGTTTTATGTAACTTTTCTATATCTGCTACTCCGTTTTTGGCTGTGTTAAGTCGTAACTCAATCTCCTCACTTTCAAGCCATCGCTTAAGGGCTAAGCTGGAGAATGCGCAGTGTCTGTCTGCTTTTAATAATATGGGCTTGCCTAATTGATTAAAAATTCGCATTAATGCATTTCTACATTGTATCCAATCTTTTGTTTTAATTTGTTCAAGGGTGGCGAATTTCGAGTAAACGTCGATACAACTAATGTAGTGTTTGCCTTCAGATGAATAGATGTCTATTACAAATTTATCTCGACAGTGTTCAGGATTTGGTGTAATTTTTAAGGGCATTTTCGTATTTCTGTGTTCTGTCTTGGTCAAGTTACACAAGTAGCATTCATTAATTATGTTTTGAATTAGAGGTTGACAATTTGGAAAATAGTAGTTTTCTTTAAATAACTTTGTCATTTTTTAAATACCGGGGTGCAAGAGTTTTTCATGTGATTGCAATATGATTTATTTAAATTCTGCATATGAATGTACATTCTTTAATAAGATGACACTTCGAATAATCTTTGTGTAATTGGTATTAATGATTTCTTTATGTGCTGCTTGTATAAGTTCAAAATCTAGATCACTCATAATATACATGGTAATGTATTTGTAAATGAAATGGTCAAGTAAAAATTGTTTTGCTCTTTCTCTTGTCATTTTATCATACCAAATAGTTGTAATTGATTTACCGAAATAGGTTGACTTTTCTACTTTATTTTGATCTGTTTTAACGAATATGATTTGTTTATTAAAAATGTTTATTTGTTTTTCTGTTAAGTGAATAAGTTCACTATTGTCTTCCTCTGCACTATGTTGGGTGGCTTTGCTATAATGATTCTCTTCAATTTTGATCCGTGATAATGCATCAGCTACTACGTTCCGTTTGCCCTTAATATAGTCGATGGTAAACTGAAATTCTTGTAATTTAGTTCTCCATCTTTGGAGTTTATCATTTGGTTCTTTTAATGTATGTATCCATCTAAGAGGTTGATGGTCGTTAGCTATTTCGAATTGTCGTCCAAGTAAGTAGTGGCGAAAAGTTTTAGTTGCCCATACTATGGCGAGTAATTTCTTTTCTATCGTAGTGTAATTTAATTCATGTTCGTTTAGTGTTCTGCTGATGAAAGATATTGGATGACCGTTTTGAGAAAGAACGGCACCAAGGGCTACGTTACTAGCATCTGTAGTAAGTACGAATTTTTTTTCGGCTTTTAGTTTCTCAAATGCATCTAAATAATTTTGATTTTTTGTGTCTATTTTCATTCCTTTTTTTAGACATTGTGTCAGAGGTTTTGCTATGTCAGCGTTATTAGGGATAAATTTGCGGTAATAACCGGTTAGTCCTAAGAATGCTCTGATCTCTTTTACTTTAGTTGGAATTGGGTATGAAACTATAGATTTTACTTTAAGAGGGTTTGGTTTAATTCCATTCGGAGTTACAATATGACCAAGAAAACTGGCTTCCTTTTTTAAGAATTCGCATTTGTTTAATTGCAATTTTAAATTTGCTTCGGACAATTTATGAAAAACCAATCGTAATGAATTTAAATGTTCATCAAGCGATGAAGAAAAAACCATTATGTCATCTAAGTAAACTAAACAATGCTTGTAGAACAGTGGTCGGAGAATGTTATTCATGCACCTTTGAAATGTTGCGGGTGCGTTTCTGAGACCAAATGGCATCCGAACGTATTCGTAATGTCCGCTCTTGGTGGAGAATGCAGTTTTCTGAATTGAGTCTGGGTCCACTTCTATTTGGTGGAAGCCTTTCGCTAGATCTATTGTTGTAAAATATTGACTCTGTCCTAGTTTACCGAGTATTTCATCTATGGTTGGCATTGGATATCTATCTGGAATTGTTATTTCGTTAGACTTTCTATAGTCATTTACAACTCTGTATTTCTGTTCACCTGAAGCGTCGAGTTTTTTTGATACTACCCAAGTAGGACTATTATATGTCTAAATCTAATCTAATTAAACCTTGCCTAAGCATTTCTTGTACCTGATTTTCTACTTCTATTTCATGCATATGAGCAAGATGATATTGCTTAGAATAAATAGAAGAATTGTGTGTTGTGTTTATTACGTGTTTTATTGTATTAGTGAATGTTAAATGATCTCCTTCTTGATATTGAAGATTCCTGAATTTATTTAATAATATTTTTAATTTAGAACTTTCCTCTTCATTTAGATGATTTAATCGAAACAATTTAAAATCTATTTTTTTTATGAAAGTTGGAATTAATTACTCATCTGATATTGGTATTTTTTGTTTTTGAATGTAAAAATAATGATTTTTATTTGGGTCTGAATTAACTAATGGGTATACTTTATTATAAATTGAAACGGTGGAATTTTTATAATTTATAATGGATTGTCCATTACTAAGTAATTTTCTGCCAATTAATAAATCATAATCTTTTGAGAAATCATGTAGATAAAATTGTTCAGGCCTGTTAAAAGTATTGTTAATGGGTAAGGTAATAGACTTGTTTAGTATTATGGCACCGTTAGATGTAAAAACTTTGCATTTAGTGTTTTGAATTGGGAGACTAAAGAAATTTTCTCTCATCATGTTAATGGTCGATCCTGTGTCAATGAGGCATTTGTATTTATGACCTTTGTGTGTTATTTCTATGTATTGGTGTTGGCCGAGGCTGATAACCGAAAATTTTCGTTAGATTGAGAAATATTTTCATTTAATTCTGATGGCGTTATAAATTGGTTACTGTCAGCCTGGGTTTGGTATGGATTGTAGTCAAGAAGTTCTTGTTCATAAAAATGTTGATTACAGTTTGGGTCAGTTGGGCCATATTCTTGTGCGTCTTGTAGTCTAACTTCGTCGACAGACATTCTTGATTGATCGCTGTCAGCTGGTCTAGGACGTTTAATAATTTGTTTTATAGTTTGTTGCGTTTGTGGAAATGGATTCCTATTAAAATTAGGTTGTGGGTTTGCAGATCTAGTTGCACCAAATTGATTTTGTCCAGGTCTCATGGATGGTCTGTTGAACATTCGTCGTTGTTGAGTTTGCATGAGTGGATATGGATATTGTGATTGAATGGGTCGATACTGGTATGGATTAGGAAAAGGCTGTAATGGTTGTTGATATGATGGATATCTGGATTGATAGTGAGTTTGAAAGTTTGGATTCATTTTACTTGTATTTGCACGGAAAGTATTATTTTCAATTTTCGTTTTAATATTTTTTTCGAAATTTTGCTTAATATAAACATTTGCGTGTTCTTCATAAATCCCCTAATTTTGTGCTATGTTAATTAAGGTTCTTAAATCGGGAATTTCATGATGAGCCAAAATACAGAACAAATTAGTTGGTAATTTTCGAATAAGTGCCTTAATAGAGTCCCTAATTGCTTGCAAATAAATGATGAGGTCGGTATTATTACCTTCTAGATGTAGTTTAGCTATTAAGAGTTGACGCCTACTTTCAGCTTCCTCGCAGAATGCTCGTAAATTTCCTTTGTATGGTGTTTCTCGGAAATTTTCCAAAAGTTTGTAATTTGGCGTTTGGGGTTTGTATTCAACAATTAACCTTGACCTCAAGGTGTACCAGTCCTCGATATTTGGTAGTCCCAATGATCTTATAACTTGTCCATCTATGTTTCGTTCCACAGCTCCGAGAAGAATGCGTTGTTGTCGCAAGTCGTTAGTTGGGTAGAGTTCTAGGATGTAATCCACTCTACTAATGAACGTATAAGGCGCTGAGGGATCTCCATTAAATGGGAAAATGTCTTTGAGTTGTCTTCTCGCTTCACTTAGGTTGTTCTCGTTTAGAGTTACGAGTTGTGGTGCGGCAATCTTAGGTTGTTCCATTTTGTATTTTCTTTTAGTTTTATTTAGATAGAGTTTATTATGTTTTTACGTTTTAGTCTTCTGGAGTTTTTTTATTATTTTGATTTTTGCTTATTTGGTAGCTTAGTTAAAAAATTTTTACTTTTCTATAATTTTATTATTTGTAATGTTTCTTTCGCCTGCCGTTGGACTTATGGGATGAATTTCAACTGGGGATTTTCTTTGTTTTCTTTCACTTTATTAGGACAACCGAAATGGATTTATAATC
The DNA here is from genome assembly GCF_004382145.1 of Drosophila mauritiana. Lineage (NCBI taxonomy): Eukaryota > Metazoa > Arthropoda > Insecta > Diptera > Drosophilidae > Drosophila > Drosophila mauritiana. The sequence goes on from NW_022881584.1 coordinate 67,146, forward strand.
CAAGTTGAAGTAACGAAAATCACAAGCGAGATTGTTTACGAGTACCGGATTATAAAAGTTAATTTCCTTTCCACTAGCGGTTCTTTTTTTTTCGGATACTTTTTTAGTATCCTACCGACTGCTCCAGTAAAATAGTTTTTTATTTGAGTCGAATAAATGATCCGTATTTGAACTAAGATCAACGCCGAAATAAATAAAAACTCCGAATGAATCCGCTTTGCGTTTTATTGATTGAATATCAGCTTAAGACTGAAACAGTTGGTGTGAGAAAATCTTAGATGTACTGGTTAGTGGGTTGTTTACTTGATCTGCGCGAGAGCGCTTCTTGCTTATGCTTATGTGCATACATATGAAAAGATTCTTATGTGCTACGTGGCTATGTGCCTGCCTAGTGGCTGGGTTCTGATTTCGGCTTAAGTGGATGCGCAATATCGGGAAATGTTTGTTTATTTAACAAGGAATCGATGCGGCGGACCACCGCGGTCGGTCTTTTGTATAAGTGAATTATGAGTAAGGCATAATTACATTACTACATGCATGCTTATAAAAATTCAGACGCGCTGCCCTACTCCCTATTCCATCGAATCGACGATGGCGCGTGTGAGACACCCATCGATGGATCGACTCCATTTCATTTAACTACTGTGAGGAGTCTCAAAACTCCCAACAAGTCTCGCGCAGGGGAGCGGCCTAGCAACAGCCGCGACGAAGGGCAAAGCAGACGCACCGTGAACTAACGGTGCCCCTCTGGACCTTGGACTCGAGTCGACCAAGGTCACAGAGGTCGACCGGTAAAGGTGCGGGCACAAAGAGGACACACCGTGAACTAACGGTACAACTGTTGGACCTTGTACCCGAGCGGGCCGTGCGCAAAAAGGGAAATAACGGGATCCCTGCAGCCTATAAAGGGTAGGCGCGAGCACGGATGGGGGACAGTCAGTGAGACAGAGAGATCGCGTGCGGAAGGTGGCCGAACGTCGGAGTGTGAATCGAAGGATCTCGGAAGTGTGAACGCGCGGTAAAACGAAGGAAAGGAGCAGTGAAGCAGCGTGCGGCGAGAAGCCCGAAGGACTCAGAAGGACGAATCGCCACAAGCAAGTGGAGATCCTGGGAGTGGAGGAGAAGGACCTGGCGCGTCGCAAGGATCATTGGAGTCAGTGGCTAGCAAAAGTGGTCCCAGCACGATCGTTGCCTCGCCCAAGGACGATACACCCTGCACCATAACATCCTAAATCCGTTCCGGCCGGCAGAAGGACCTTCAGAAGCTAAGGCAAGAACCCGACTTGTCCATAAGGGTCAGTGGAGTCAGTGGTCGGTAAAGGTGGTCCAAGGACGAGCGTTGCCTCGCCCCAGACCGACCGGCGGGTGGTCTGCCAGAGGAGACGACGGCGACGTAGCGGGCTCGAGACGGACAGTGGAGTGGTCGGTACAGGTGGTTCCAGGACGAGCGTTGCCTCGCCCCGGGACGATACACCGTGCCCCATAACATCCTAGTCCCAGCCAGGCCGACTCGTCGTCCACGTCAAGGAGCCAGCGGTACCACGGAGGCAAGGCGTTGCAAGAGAAGCGCCGCAGGAGTAGAGAGATATCCGAAGGAATTGTACATAAGACAGCGGAATAAACGACTATATTAAGAACCTATTGCGTTTCCTTGGTCGGGCAATCACACAAATCATAAATTTGGTGGGACGAACACACAAACTCTCTGAGCTAGCCGCTGCAACCAGTAGCGAGCAAAATAAAGAAAACCAGTTCGTTACATCTGGCGCCCAAGCGTGATTGTCCGGGCAAAAGGAAAGTAGAGCAAGATGGGGAAGTCGTGGCTTAAAGAAGGATGATTTTCCCGCCATAGCGAGAGCACTCGGGATAAAGGATGAATGCGGAAGACGTTGTCCGAGTTTATCGACCAGACCGCAGATGAGCCTGAATCGGTCGCAATCATAGAAGCGCTGGAAAAGGAGTATGGAAGGAGACCGGCCGTAGAGGTGAAAGTCACAGGCGTAGAATGCCTGGTGAGGAGCCTCGACTTTGCTAGCATGGCGGAGGCCAGCGGAAGCAGATCGGAAAGGCAAGAGATCGGACAGGAACGCCGAGACACCAGCCGTGAAAGAAGGGAGCGGCGGGAAGCCAGCCGTGACAGGCGGGAGACCGCAAGGGCAGCACCGCAGGATTACGCAAAGGAGGCAAAACAGGTGCGAGAGTGGAGTTTCCGTTACGACGGAAACGAGAAGCCGCTGGAGTTCCTGGAACAGGTGGAATGGTCAGCAATGACATATGGACTCGACATCAACCAGATCCCAAGAGCGATGCCGGAACTACTAACGGGCAGAGCCCTAAAGTGGTTCATTGCCAACAACAAGTTCTGGGAGACATGGATCGAGTTCATACAAAGCTTCCAGGAATTTTTCCTGCCTAGAGGGTTCATGACAAAGCTGGCGGACCAGGTCAGACAGAGGAAGCAGCGACACGGCGAAAACTTTAAGGACTACATGGTGGACATGCAGACCCTGATGCGGCCCTTAGGAATGTCGCAGAAGGAGACGCTGGCAAGAATAAGGGAAAACAGCACGCCAGCCTTACGCATGTTCATACGCCCGTATGAGTGCCGACACCTGGATGCCCTGATGGCTCTGGCCGACGAGTTGCGGCGCGGTTTTGTGCCAAACCCAGCACAAGCCTGCCACAGATGCGGTGGTCAGGGCCACTGGTCTCAGGGGTGCAGGAACCGGCCAATCAACTTTTGCTGGACCTGCGGGAGAATCGGGCCAAGGATTTCGGAATGCTGCCACAGATCGGGAAACGTTATGCGACCCCAGCCTCAGAGGGGCAACCAGGGTTCGCAAGACGCTGCCCCTCAAAATTAATGGGCAATCTGAAGGCGGAAGAAAGGCAACTGTCCGCCACAGTGCTCATAGACGGAGTAGAGATAGAGGCCACGGTGGACACTGGGCCACGGCCAGCTTTATTAGCGAGGAGCTGGCGGACAGCTTGCAGGCGGCAGGAGAAGTCTTACCTACGAGAAGAGAAGTTAGAATGGCAGATGGACGGTACGAAGAAGTCACATCGATGGTCGAAGTCGACATAGGACTCGGCGAGAGGACCGTTCGGATGCAACTACTGATCCTACACAATATAATTCCACGCACTAGTATTGGGTTGGGACTTCCTAACAAGGATGGGAGCACGTGTAGAGTGCGCCGGACTGGCCGTAACAATACCAGTGTGCGTAACAGGACAAAGCAGGCCAAAGGAAAAGCTCTCGGTAGCAGTCGTGGAGAGGGCGGACTTCTCAGAGGAGGACGTGGACGAATTCTTGAGGTCGGAGTTGACTAGTTTAGAAAACGTTCAGGGGACGTCAACCGTGGCGGAGCACCGGATAACGATGAAGGACGATCAACCGGTCAAGCAGCGGTACTACCCAAAAAACCCTAAGATGCAAGTGGAGATCAACGCCAAGGTCGACGAGCTGCTGGGGAAAGGATGTATAGAGCCGTCTAGAAGCCCGTACAGTTCACCGATAGTGATGGTGAGGAAGAAGACAGGGCAATGGAGATTGTGTGTGGATTTCCGGCAGATAAACGCAAGGTCCGTAAAGGATGCGTACCCGATGCCGATGATAAATTACATCCTGGACCAGCTAAAAGAGGCGAAGTATATAAGCAGTCTAGACCTAAAGGATGGATACTGGCAAATTCCGTTGGAAGAAAGGAGCCGGCAGTATACGGCGTTTACGGTGCCGGGAAAGGGCCTGTTCCAATGGAAAGTAATGCCCGAAAGGCCCGAAATGATGCCACACGCGTTCGCATATCAGGACGACATCATAGTCATCGGACGGACGCTGCAGGAACATATGCGCAACTTGAAGGAGGTGTTCAAGAGGCTACGGGCGGCGAACCTGAAAGTGAATGCGGACAAGTGCAAATTCTTTACGAAGGAGTTACAATACTTGGGTCACCGCGTGACGAATCAAGGTATTGGAACGGATCCGGAGAAGGTAGCGGCAATAGCGCAGCTGAAGCCGCCAGGAAACGTGAAGGAGCTGAGGCAATACTTGGGAGTCGCATCGATGCCAGCGACTATGGGCTGGGTGCAATCCTTACACAGCATTCCGAGCGAGGCGAGCGAGTAATCTCCTACTCCAGTAGAACGCTGAACGCAGAGGAGAGGAACTACTCGGCAACGGAAAAGGAATGTTTGGCAATAGTATGGGCGGTCAGGAAGTTGAGACCGTACCTGGAGGGTTATCACTTCAAGGTCATCACGGACCATATGGCTCTGAAATGGCTGAATAACATCGAGAGTCCGTCCGGCAGGATAGCGAGGTGGGCGTTGGAGCTGCAACAGTACGATTTCGAAATCTCGTACAGGAAGGGCCAGCTGAACATCGTCGCCGACGCGCTTTCAAGACAACCACTGCAGGAGACGAGCCGAAGAGTGAGCGTGGAGGACGACGGACAACCGAGAGAGCAGCAGGGATGTCGGTGGTTGGAGGAGATGCGAAGAAAAGTGAAGCAGCAGCCAGAAAAATTTCCGGACTATCTGGAGGAAGACGGCAAGCTGTATCGGCACATACCGCATCGGGCGGGCAACGAGGAGGTGGCATCATGGAAGATGTGTGTACCGGTCGGGCAGAGACAGCGTGTCATGACCGAAAACCACGACATGCCAACTGCGGGACACTTGGGAAGCCGCAAGACGATTGCCAGGATTGCGGCCCGGTATCATTGGCCGGGAATGCATCGGGACATAAGGAAGTATGTGCGGAACTGCGAGAGCTGCATGAAGTACAAGTCCAGCCAGCTACAGGCGGCCGGGAAGATGTTAACACAGGTGCCGGAAGAACCATGGGCAACCGTGTGCGCATACTTCGTTGGCCCTTTGCCACGATCAAAACATGGGAATTCAATGCTGCTGGTCCTGGTGGACAGATTTTCAAAGTGGACCGAGATCGTCCCCATGAGAAGGGCAACCACTGAGACGCTGCGAAAGGCCGTTCGAGAGCGGATAGTGGCCAGATTCGGAGTGCCCAAAGTGATGATCACAGACAACGGCGTGCAGTTCACAAGTAGGGCCTTCAGGAGGTTTCTGGAGGAGCTGGGGGTACGACACCAGCTCACGGCTCCATATACTCCGCAAGAAAACCCTACGGAAAGGGCCAACAGGACCGTCAAAACAATGATCGCGCAATTCACAGGTGCCGATCAGAGGACATGGGACGAGCACTGGCCGGAGCTGCAGCTGGCGGTCAACACAAGTGTGGCGGAGAGCACAGGATACTCGCCGGCGTTTATAACTCAGGGAAGGGAGCCGAGGCTGCCCAACGCGTTGTTTGATGAAAAAACGACGGGGACCGGAAAGTGCATCCAGACACCGGCGGAAAATGCGGACAAATTGAAGGAAATCTTCGAACTGGTGCTGAGAAATATGGAGAAGGCGGCACAGGATCAGGCACGGCATTATAACCTCAGAAGACGGCCGTGGAACCCAAGGTGCGGGACACAGTATGGGCCAAAGAGCACCACCTGTCAAAGCAGCCGAAGGTTTCGCGGCAAAATTTGACGGGCCGTTCACGATAAAGAAATTCACGTCACCAGTTATATGTGTCCTAGAACACAAAACTACCAAAAAGGAGAAGACTGCTCACATCAGCGATCTGAAGCCGGGAAGCGCGGGCGCCGACGGGCCAGAAGACTTCGAGAATAAAAAAAAGGAAAAAAAAAAAAAAAAAAAAAATAAAAAAAAAAAAAAAAAAAAAAAAAAAAAAAAAAAAAAAAAAAAAAAACAAAAAAAAAAAAAAAAAAAAAAAAAAAAAAAAAAAAAAAAAAAAAAAAAAAAAAAAAAAAAAAAAAAAAAAAAAAAAAAAAAAAAAAAAAAAAAAAAAAAAAAAAAAAAAAAAAAAAAAAACAAAAAAAATCGAATCGGGGGAGGAAGGGGAAGACGATACGGTACAGTCCGATAAGCAGAAGTCAGCAAACCGAGGTTCGTCGCGGAGAGCACGGCTCGAGCTGGTCGTTTCAACGGTTACATACGCACAAGCTGCGGATTCCGTGGGAGGAGACGGGAAAAGATCCGTTACCGGTACAGGCCACGAAATAACGGCACAGCAAAACCGAGGTCGTCGCGGAGAGCAAGGCTCGAGCTGTCATCAAAGGTTAACATACGCACACAGCTGCGGATCGGGGAGGAGGACGGAAAGATCCGTTACGGTACAGGCTACGGAACAACGGCACAAGGAGCAGAGCAAAACCGAGGTTTCGTCGCGGAGAGCGCGGCTCGAGCTGGTCTTTTCAATTTTAGATCACGATGGCAGCAACGTGTTTAACGTCCGGGAAGTACGAGAGAACGGCGCCGGGGAACAGCCCGGGGCGATAGGGAGTAGGGATTCCGATTCCTACCTCCAGCTCCTGGCGTCACCCCTGGTGTCGCGATCCCCATCCCCGGGAAGTATGGAGGACCCGGAGGAAATCCCGGATATGGAGCTCGAGGACGACCAGCCAATGGCGGAGGAGGAGGGCGCGGCCGAGGTCATCACCCTCTCCTCGGAGAGCGAAGATGACGGAGGCGAGACGGTCACGCCGGAGGTGTCCTCGGACGAGGACGAGAACGCGCGGAAGGCCAGGGCGCGGATGGCTTACCGGAGCGTCCGGCGGGCTACGCAGGGCCAGGGACGGATACGCCTCGGAATCACGCCACCGACCGGGGACCCGATGGAGACGAGACGGTTCATGGAGGCACGAGTCGCCACCCTGCGGCGTTTCCAGCAGATGGTAGACGCGCGGAGGGTCGCCGCCGCCGAGACCGCATGGCAGGAGCGGTTGGCTCGGCTGCAAGAGGAGGAGGAGGCGTTATGGGCACCAACCACGGAGCAGCCGGAGCCCACGCAGCCGCCGTTGCCCTTGACGCCGCCGCCACGGCAGCCGCCGCCGCCGGCGCAGTCGCCGCCCCCGCCACCACCCCGGATGACGGCGGCGCAGTCACCGCCACCGCCACCACCCCGGATGACGCCGGCGCAGTCGCCGCCCCCGCCACCACCCCGGATGACGGCGGCGTAGGCACCGCCACCGACACCACCCCGGCCGCCGCGCACGCCAGCGACACCACCGCCGCAACCTCGCTCGCCGACGCCACCACCCCAGCAGGGGGAATGGCCGCGGTATGACCGGCAACAGGCGTGGGAGATGCCCCAGGCTCACGTCGGCCAGGTGGTCCGCACGTTCGAGATGGGCGGGCGGCTGTGGCACCAACAGTCGGTGACGTGGACGTGGCCCGCATCGGTGGAGACCGAGGACGCGCCGGAAGCCCGGGTTTGGGAAGAGGCGGAGCGATCGGCTGGAGAACGCCGGACCGGGAGTCCCGTGATCCGCGATTGCTCGCCCGCGCAAGAGAAGCAAACCCGGAGAAGGAGGCCCGAGGGAGGAGAGCCCGGGGAAGCAAACCCGGAGAAGGAGGAGTGGAGCTGGCCGGCGCCAGGTGAGGCGCCACCACCACCGAAGCTGCCGAGGCAGATGTCGTGCCCAGAGGCGCGGCAGCCGCCGCCCCGCCCATGCCCCGGCAGGCAGGCGTCGCTGGACGGGCAGAAGCGGAGAGAGGTACCGGCGGAAGACTGGCCGGCCCAGGTGGCCGAGGAGGCGGCTCGACAGGGAACCCGGAATCGACGAGGGCACTAGGCCAAGTTGTTCGAGCTGGGCGGGCAGCGCTACCGCCTTAAGGTACGGAGGGCGGGGAAGTTAGAGTGACGGTCGCCGAATAAAGACGCCAGACGGCAGTGAAAACCTTATGTCGGGGTTTTTGCACCACCGGCATGGTAACAAAAAAAAAACACAACAAAAGGAATTTTGGGGCGGGAGGGGAAGGCAGGAGAGTTTAATGTCGAACAGATGGAGCGGAATCGTCACTGGCACCGGACGAAGGAACAGGAAAGCGGCCGATACGAAGGTACACCGGGGCGGAGGACCGCCGGACCAACAGTTTTAAAATTCACCGAAGGAAGGGGGAGATGTGAGGAGTTGTAAAACTCCCCACAAATCTCCTGTAGGGGAGCGGCCTAGCAACAGACGTGACGAAGGGCGAAGCGGAAAGACCGAGAGTTAACGGCACCGCAGTGGACCTTGGACTCCGCTGGCCAAGGGCGAAGAGGTCGAACGGTAACGGTGCGGGCCCAAAGAGGACGCACCGTGAACTAACGGTACCGCTGTGGACCCTGGACCCCAGCGAGTCAAGGGCAGGCCGGTTAAACGGTAACGGGGTGGGCACAAAGAGGACGCACCATGAATCAACGGTACAATACGTGGACCTTGTACCCAAGGGGCCGTGCGCAAAAAGGGAAATAGCGGGATCCCTGCGGCCAATAAAGGGTAGGCGCGAGCACGAATGCGGGACAGTGAAGGAGACCGGGAGATCGCGTGCGGAAGGTGGCGGAGTGTCGGAGTGTCAATCGAAGGTATCGGAAGTGCGAACACGCGGGCGAACGCGAAGAAGAGGAGCAGTGAGAACATCAGGCGGCAAGAAGCCCGAAGGAACAGAAGGACGAATCGCCACCAGCGAGTGGAGATTCTGGGAGCGAAGGACAAGGAGCCGACGTGCCATAAGGATCGTTGGAGTCAGTGGTTAGCACAGGTGGTTCCAGGACGAGCGTTGCCTCACCCGGGACGATACACCCGTGCCCCATAACATCCTAGATCCGCTCTGGCGACGGAAGGACATTCGGAAGCTAAGGCAAATAACCCGACGTGTCCGCAAGGGTTAGTGGAGTCAGTGGGCGGTACAGGTGGTTCCAGGACGAGCGTTGCCTCACCCGGGACGATACACCCTAACCCCATAACATCCTAAACCCCGACCGACCGGCGGGGGTTCTGCCAGAGGAGGCGACTGCGACGTAGCGAGTTCGAGGCGGACAGTGGAGTCAGTGGTCGGTACGGGTGGTTCCAGGACGAGCGTTGCCTCACCCGGGACGATACACCCGTGCCCCATAACATCCTAGTCCCGACCGGACCGACTCGTCGTCTACGTCAAGGAGCCAGCGGTACCACGGAGGCAGGGCGTTGCAATAGGAGCGCCGCAGGAGTAGCGAGATCTCCATAATTCTCTAGGGGAATTATTTCTTGTATTAGGAATAGCATAATAAACGACTATCTCCAGAACCTATTGCTTTTCCTTGGTTGGGCAATCACACAAATCATAAATTTGGTGGGACGAACACACAAACTCTCTGTGCTAGCCGCTGCAATCAGTAGCGAGCGAAACAAAGGAAATCAGTTCGTTACAAGTGTCCCAGCCTTAGAGCGCTATTTAACAATAGGACAAAGAAAAGTACAGCTTTGATGGGAAGGAGTTTGAGCGTCCTGTTATCTAGGAGGTCCTCACCAGGCTATTTTTTAGGTTTGAGCTTTTTGATCTGCGTTACTTTGTGGGAAGGGCCATTTGAAAATGTTGGTCCAAGAGTGTTTGCACAATGTTTCGGTGTTCTGATGAAGTAAGATTCAATGGTTAAAATCTATCCTCTAAGTTGTTTGCAAAGATATCGGCTTTCTCCTGACTGGAGCCGCACCAACCACCAGCCGGATTTCTGATGGCAGCTTTTGAAATAACTTGTCTTTTAAGGTTATTCGTGAGTTTCCACAGCAAGTAGTTAGTCGATGCATCAGGACTTGCATTTTCCAGCATTTGGTCAAAATGGTTTTGTTTGTTTTTCACCAGAACTTTTTTAAGACTATTTGAAAACCTTTTGTAAATGTTGTGGGCGCGTGCGTCTCATGTTCTGCAAATTTCTGAAGCGTTTTGTGGGAGTATACTGCGTCTACTCTGGGTAGGACAATTTCTGCTTGCTGGTGTAGCAAGTGTCGCAGCCACGTGAATTTTGTCCATGAACAACACTATAGCATCTTCGATGTCTTCTGGATAATTTATGTTTAGGTTAATGCTTCTGTCTAGGTCATTACTAAATGTTTCGACAGAGGAGGCGGGAGCTAGTAAGGATTTCTTTCTGGATTTATATTGGGGAGTGTGGCTTAATGTTGCTACTATAGGTAGGATCGGAAGATAGATCGTATTTTGTTTCAATTGAAAGTTAATTTATTGGCACCCCATTTACGATAAAAAAGTCCAAAGCTGTTGGCGTCCGTCTAGTTTTAAATGAGTAAATGGTAGGTTCACCTGTAGCTAGAACTTCGCTAGAACTAGTTATGATGGCCTCTTGTAGTCGTTTTCCTCGACTGCATGCCCTTAGGTTGTGGACTAGATCACGAAAAGCTTTGTTGGACTCAATTGTTTCCATGATTAATTTAAAAAGTTGATCCAATCTGGCGTTAATGTCCAAGATTGCCTTCTCGAGAGTGGCAAGGTTTCTGTTAGAGTTGTATTGCTCCCAAGTATTTAGAGTGATTGTGTTTTTAGCAGGAACGCTGTAGTTGTTTTCAGCTTCAGTTCTTGTTATGTCAGCATAGGAAACTCCATTTCTGACAGATGACGACGACGCGTATTGTACATGGCGGATTTCATTATTTCTATTAATGGTGTAGTTGGGTGGTCTAGGCCTTTAGTTTTTTACTCAATTCTATTTGAGCCTTTGCAGCCTTTAAAACTGGCAAGGTGCGAAACGGTTGTTGCACAGACCAGTTGATGGGGAAGCTTGTTTTGTTTTTTCCATAGACGCACGGGAAATGGTTTCTTTCCTTTTTTTCAATATTGTAGGATCTTTTCCAGAATCGGTAGGGTTCCGATTCCGTCCAGAAGGTGGGATGGTCTGAAATGAGCACCTCAGAAGGGAAACCACTGGTGAAGTAGTATAACCTATGGACATAACTGAAGCATTATTTGTCGAAGCAGTACTTGTCGGAGCAGTACTTGTCGAAGCTCCCACAGTGTACGTTGATGTTGTTGTACAAATAGGAAGTGGTAATTAGTTACTGCTGAAGCAGAGCTGGTTTTACCAAGACTTCCTTGTGAAAGGCCATAAGAATCGTATTGCCGTGAGGCAATCATGGCTCGTATCTCTGCTGAAGTATGTGCAGCGATTTTCTTCATCTTCTTGAATCGCTTTAGCTCTTCCGAGAGCGGTGGACTAGAAGGTGTGTTTTTATCCATTTAATAAATAAATAAATTTTAAGCTCGGAAAAAATAGAAATCATTTTCATATCTCACGCCGGCCTGTGCGTTAACAAGTCAGAGACAAGTCACCAGCCTAATGGGCATAAACATTTCGAAGAAACACTATAAATCTAAGTTTAAAAATAAATAGAAAATTAATAAAGGTAAATATAATAACGATAATTCCAGGCCTACTCACGATCATTATACTGATGTTATGCCTCCTATCGACAATTAACACACAATACATAGAAGTAATCCCAATCCAGGCCAAAAACGGCTACCTAATCTTTCAAATCGGATAGATTTACTGATAAACCACAAATATCATTACTATTAACTTAAAACAGAAACTACTTATGAAGAATTTTTTAAACAAACTCAACATTTTAATAACTCACCCCAAATACAGTATCTAGTAGAAAAATTTAACAGAGAAATGAACGGTATACGAATTGTGAAACGTAGTACACGCGGTCTTGTGAACTTTATGGGAACAATTTACAAATACTTATTCGGTACATTAGATCAAGAAGATAAAGTAGAATTACAACAACAAAAAGCCAACTTCTCTAAAATTAATGTACAACTAAGCGAACTTAACCACGTAATAGACTTTATAAGTCATTAACCAAGGAATCGAATTGACTAATAATTTAAATAATAACTTTAAAGGAGAAAAAATGATAAATCTAATAATTTTCAACTTACAACAATTCACTGAATACATTTAAGATATAGAGCTTGGTTTGCCACTGACACGCTTATGGTAGGTATCTTTACTCCAAAACTTTTAAAACACGATTCAATAACCCACATCAATTTTAAAACGCTTCCTAATATTAAAACTTCAATCGAAATTCTGATAATATCCCACATTCCAAGAGAAATAACGAAAATACCCGTTTTTGTAGTAATACCCTACCCAGACGGAAAATGTAACATACTAACCGAAACAACACACGACAAATATTTTTCACACAATAATCAAACATACACCGCAAGTTCTCAAAGCTTAGTTGTAAATAAATGTATAACTGGTATACTAAACCAGGTCCCAACACAATGTAGATACCGTAAAACACATTCTGATTTTGAAATAAAATATGTAGAACATAATGTAATCTCACCTTGGAACCTTCCCAAGACTTTAACATGATTAAAGCATTTAATTATATTTAATTTAAGAAATATAAATTACCAACACAATGTTGTAAACTTAAAACAGAAACTACTTATGAAGAATTTTTTAAACAAACTCAACATTTTAATAACTCACCCCAAATACAGTATCTAGTAGAAAAATTTAACAGAGAAATGAACGGTATACGAATTGTGAAACGTAGTACACGCGGTCTTGTGAACTTTATGGGAACAATTTACAAATACTTATTCGGTACATTAGATCAAGAAGATAAAGTAGAATTACAACAACAAAAAGCCAACTTCTCTAAAATTAATGTACAACTAAGCGAACCACGTAATAGACTTTATAAGTCATTAACCAAGGAATCGAATTGACTAATAATTTAAATAATAACTTTAAAGGAGAAAAAATGATAAATCTAATAATTTTCAACTTACAACAATTCACTGAATACATTTAAGATATAGAGCTTGGTTTGCCACTGACACGCTTATGGTAGGTATCTTTACTCCAAAACTTTTAAAACACGATTCAATAACCCACATCAATTTTAAAACGCTTCCTAATATTAAAACTTCAATCGAAATTCTGATAATATCCCACATTCCAAGAGAAATAACGAAAATACCCGTTTTTGTAGTAATACCCTACCCAGACGGAAAATGTAACATACTAACCGAAACAACACACGACAAATATTTTTCACACAATAATCAAACATACACCGCAAGTTCTCAAAGCTTAGTTGTAAATAAATGTATAACTGGTATACTAAACCAGGTCCCAACACAATGTAGATACCGTAAAACACATTCTGATTTTGAAATAAAATATGTAGAACATAATGTAATCTCACCTTGGAACCTTCCCAAGACTTTAACATGATTAAAGCATTTAATTATATTTAATTTAAGAAATATAAATTACCAACACAATGTTGTATGTATAGTATATATGTAAACAATAATTTAACAAAACTTGAACCACTCAAATACATTCAGACAAAAGAACAACACAATCAGACGAATAATATTTTTCTTTTATGCAGCCTCCTGGTGCGTTGACTGGAGTCCAGCAGGTCTTGTGTCAGGTTATTTGGGTGGTCTTGAAGCGTCTGCTGCAATTAATGGCGATATTCCATTACGTTGACCACTTCTCGAAGGCCGTCACATATTCCTGTAGGCCCCTGGTTGCATCACTTATGCTTGTACTCCTGACCATTACCGCGGTGTCATCTGCGTAGGTTGCAATAAGAACGTTTTCGTATTCAACTTCTGTACAGCACCAGGAATCCGGCATATCAGAAGTATACAGCGAATAAAGAGTCGCCATCGACAACTACACTGAACTGTCTGTTCGATAGAAAGCTCTTGATAAGAAGCAATAGCTGTGGCGTCAAAATGGTTTTAAGCTTACTTAGAAGAATATCATGCCGAACTCTATCAAAGGCTTGTTGTATATCCATGAATATAGCTGTTGTATACATCTTGTCCTCCATTGCCTCCAAAGCAAAGTTTGTCACTCGGTGTAGCTGTTCTGGAGTGCCATAACTTTTTCGGAAACCGAACTGCCACTTTGGAATAGCTTGGCTCACGCTTGGAAGTTTGAGGATGCGTTCTAATACCTAATACCTAATTACCCTTTCCAACATTTTCCCTAGCGCGGGTAGAAGACTAATGCATCTACTTCAGTGGGTTGCTTTCCAGGCTTCGGAATCATCGTTATGATTGCTGATTTCCATTTGCTTGGAAAGTGTCCCAGCCTTAGAGCGCTATTTAACAATAGGACAAAGAAAAGTACAGCTTTGATGGGAAGGAGTTTGAGCGTCCTGTTATCTAGGAGGTCCTCACCAGGCTATTTTTTAGGTTTGAGCTTTTTGATCTGCGTTACTTTGTGGGAAGGGCCATTTGAAAATGTTGGTCCAAGAGTGTTTGCACAATGTTTCGGTGTTCTGACGAAGTAAGATTCAATGGTTAAAATCTATCCTCTAAGTTGTTTGCAAAGATATCGGCTTTCTCCTGACTGGAGCCGCACCAACCACCAGCCGGATTTCTGATGGCAGCTTTTGAAATAACTTGTCTTTTAAGGTTATTCGTGAGTTTCCACAGCAAGTAGTTAGTCGATGCATCAGGACTTGCATTTTCCAGCATTTGGTCAAAATGGTTTTGTTTGTTTTTCACCAGAACTTTGTTAAGACTATTTGATACCTTTTGTAAATGTTGTGGGCGCGTGCGTCTCATGTTCTGCAAAATTCTCGTCTAGCTCTTCGTTTGAGATGTATGAGAACTGAAGCGTTTTGTGGGTTTGTGGGAGTATACTGCGTCTACTCTGGGTAGGACAATTTCTGCTTGCTGTGCTTGCGCTTGCTTGCTGTCTAGCAAGTGTCGCAGCCACGTGAATATGGTCCATGAACAACACTATAGCATCTTCGATGTCTTCTGGATAATTTATGTTTAGGTTAATGCTTCTGTCTAGGACAATACTAAATGTTTCGACAGAAGAGCCGGGAGCTAGTAAGGATTTCTTTCTGGATTTATATTGGGGAGTGTGGCTTAATGTTGCTACTATAGCTAGGATCAGAAGATAGATCGTATTTTGTTTCAATTGAAAGTTAATTTATTGGCACCCCATTTACGATAAAAAAGTCCAAAGCTGTTGGCGTCCGTCTAGTGTTAGATGAGTAAATGAGTAGGTTCACCTGTAGCTAGAACTTCGATAGAACTAGTTTTGATGGCCTCTTGTAGTCGTTTTCCTCGACTGCATGCCCTTAGGTTGTGGACTAGATCACGAAAAGCTTTGTTGGACTCAATTGTTTCCATGATTAATTTAAAAAGTTGATCCAATCTGGCGTTAATGTCCAAGATTGCCTTCTCGAGAGTGGAAAGGTTTCTGTTAGAGTTGTATTGCTCCCAAGTATTTAGAGTGATTGTGTTTTTAGCAGGAACGCTGTAGTTGTTTTCAGCTTCAGTTCTTGTTATGTCAGCATAGGAGACTCCATTTCTGACAGATGACGACGACGAGTATTGTACATGGCGGATTTCATTATTTCTATTAATGGTGTAGTTGGGTGGTCTAGGCCCTGGCTTTAATTTTTTACTCAATTCCATTCTGACTTTGCAGCCTTTAAAACTGGCAAGGTGCGAAACGGTTGTTGCACAGACCAGTTGATGGGGAAGCTTGTTTTGTTTTTTCCATAGACGCACGGGAAATGGTTTCTTTCCTTTTTTTCAATATTGTAGGATCTTTTCCAGAATCGGTAGGGTTCCGATTCCGTCCAGAAGGTGGGATGGTCTGAAATGAGCACCTCAGAAGGGAAACCACTGGTGAAGTAGTATAACCTGTGGACATAACTGAAACATTTCTTGTCGAAGCAGTACTTGTCGGAGCAGTACTTGTCGAAGCTCCCACAGTGTACGTTGATGTTGTTGTACAAACAAGAGAAGTTGTAATTAGTTACTGCTGAAGCAGAGCTGGTTTTACCAAGACTTCCTTGTGAAAGGCCATAAGAATCGTATTGCCGTGAGGCAATCATGGCTCGTATCTCTGCTGAAGTATGTGCAGCGATTTTCTTCATCTTCTTGAATAGCTTTAGATCTTCCGAGAGCGGTGGACTAGAAGGAGTGTTTTTATCCATTTAATAAATAAATAAATTTTAAGCTCGGAAAAAATAGAAATCATTTTCATATCTCACGCCGGCCTGTGCGTTAACAAGTCAGAGACAAGTCACCAGCCTAATGGGCATAAACATTTCGAAGAAACACTATAAATCTAAGTTTAAAAATAAAAAGAAAATTAATAAAGGTAAATATAATAACGATAATTCCAGGCCTACTCACGATCATTATACTGATGTTATGCCTCCTATTGACAATTAACACACAATACATAGAAGTAATCCCAATCCAGGCCAAAATCGGTTACCTAATCTTTCAAATCGGATAGATTTACCGATATACCACAAATATCATTACTATTAACTTAACTAAAACAGAAACTACTTATGAAGAACTTTTTAAACAAACTCAACATTTTAATAACTCACCCCAAATACAGTATCTAGTAGAAAAATTTAACAGAGAAATGAACGGTATACGAATTGTGAAACGTAGTACACGCGGTCTTGTGAACTTTATGGGAACAATTTACAAATACTTATTCGGTACATTAGATCAAGAAGATAAAGTAGAATTACAACAACAAAAAGCCAACTTCTCTAAAATTAATGTACAACTAAGCGAACTTAACCACGTAATAGACTTTATAAGTCATTAACTAAGGAATCGAATTGACTAATAATTTAAATAATAACTTTAAAGGAGAAAAAATGATAAATCTAATAATTTTCAACTTACAACAATTCACTGAATACATTTAAGATATAGAGCTTGGTTTGCCACTGACACGCTTATGGTAGGTATCTTTACTCCAAAACTTTTAAAACACGATTCAATAACCCACATCAATTTTAAAACGCTTCCTAATATTAAAACTTCAATCGAAATTCTGATAATATCCCACATTCCAAGAGAAATAACGAAAATACCCGTTTTTGTAGTAATACCCTACCCAGACGGAAAATGTAACATACTAACCGAAACAACACACGACAAATATTTTTCACACAATAATCAAACATACACCGCAAGTTCTCAAAGCTTAGTTGTAAATAAATGTATAACTGGTATACTAAACCAGGTCCCAACACAATGTAGATACCGTAAAACACATTCTGATTTTGAAATAAAATATGTAGAACATAATGTAATCTCACCTTGGAACCTTCCCAAGACTTTAACATGATTAAAGCATTTAATTATATTTAATTTAAGAAATATAAATTACCAACACAATGTTGTATGTATAGTATATATGTAAACAATAATTTAACAAAACTTGAACCACTCAAATACATTCAGACAAAAGAACAACACAATCAGACGAATAATATTTTTCTTTTATGCAGCCTCCTGGTGCGTTGACTGGAGTCCAGCAGGTCTTGTGTCAGGTTATTTGGGTGGTCTTGAAGCGTCTGCTGCAATTAATGGCGATATTCCATTACGTTGACCACTTCTCGAAGGCCGTCACATATTCCTGTAGGCCCCTGGTTGCATCACTTATGCTTGTACTCCTGACCATTACCGCGGTGTCATCTGCGTAGGTTGCAATAAGAACGTTTTCGTATTCAACTTCTGTACAGCACCAGGAATCCGGCATATCAGAAATATACAGCGAATAAAGAGTCGCCATCGACAACTACACTGAACTGTCTATTCGATAGAAAGCTCTTGATAAGAAGCAATAGCTGTGGCGTCAAAATGGTTTTAAGCTTACTTAGAAGAATATCATGCCGAACTCTATCAAAGGCTTGTTGTATATCCATGAATATAGCTGTTGTATACATCTTGTCCTCCATTGCCTCCAAAGCAAAGTTTGTCACTCGGTGTAGCTGTTCTGGAGTGCCATAACTTTTTCGGAAACCGAACTGCCACTTTGGAATAGCTTGGCTCACGCTTGGAAGTTTGAGGATGCGTTCTAATACCTAATACCTAATTACCCTTTCCAACATTTTCCCTAGCGCGGGTAGAAGACTAATGCATCTACTTCAGTGGGTTGCTTTCCAGGCTTCGGAATCATCGTTATGATTGCTGATTTCCATTTGCTTGGAAAGTGTCCCAGCCTTAGAGCGCTATTTAACAATAGGACAAAGAAAAGTACAGCTTTGATGGGAAGGAGTTTGAGCGTCCTGTTATCTAGGAGGTCCTCACCAGGCTATTTTTTAGGTTTGAGCTTTTTGATCTGCGTTACTTTGTGGGAAGGGCCATTTGAAAATGTTGGTCCAAGAGTGTTTGCACAATGTTTCGGTGTTCTGACGAAGTAAGATTCAATGGTTAAAATCTATCCTCTAAGTTGTTTGCAAAGATATCGGCTTTCTCCTGACTGGAGCCGCACCAACCACCAGCCGGATTTCTGATGGCAGCTTTTGAAATAACTTGTCTTTTAAGGTTATTCGTGAGTTTCCACAGCAAGTAGTTAGTCGATGCATCAGGACTTGCATTTTCCAGCATTTGGTCAAAATGGTTTTGTTTGTTTTTCACCAGAACTTTGTTAAGACTATTTGATACCTTTTGTAAATGTTGTGGGCGCGTGCGTCTCATGTTCTGCAAAATTCTCGTCTAGCTCTTCGTTTGAGATGTATGAGAACTGAAGCGTTTTGTGGGTTTGTGGGAGTATACTGCGTCTACTCTGGGTAGGACAATTTCTGCTTGCTGTGCTTGCGCTTGCTTGCTGTCTAGCAAGTGTCGCAGCCACGTGAATATGGTCCATGAACAACACTATAGCATCTTCGATGTCTTCTGGATAATTTATGTTTAGGTTAATGCTTCTGTCTAGGACAATACTAAATGTTTCGACAGAAGAGCCGGGAGCTAGTAAGGATTTCTTTCTGGATTTATATTGGGGAGTGTGGCTTAATGTTGCTACTATAGCTAGGATCAGAAGATAGATCGTATTTTGTTTCAATTGAAAGTTAATTTATTGGCACCCCATTTACGATAAAAAAGTCCAAAGCTGTTGGCGTCCGTCTAGTGTTAGATGAGTAAATGAGTAGGTTCACCTGTAGCTAGAACTTCGCTAGAACTAGTTTTGATGGCCTCTTGTAGTCGTTTTCCTCGACTGCATGCCCTTAGGTTGTGGACTAGATCACGAAAAGCTTTGTTGGACTCAATTGTTTCCATGATTAATTTAAAAAGTTGATCCAATCTGGCGTTAATGTCCAAGATTGCCTTCTCGAGAGTGGCAAGGTTTCTGTTAGAGTTGTATTGCTCCCAAGTATTTAGAGTGATTGTGTTTTTAGCAGGAACGCTGTAGTTGTTTTCAGCTTCAGTTCTTGTTATGTCAGCATAGGAGACTCCATTTCTGACAGATGACGACGACGAGTATTGTACATGGCGGATTTCATTATTTCTATTAATGGTGTAGTTGGGTGGTCTAGGCCCTGGCTTTAATTTTTTACTCAATTCCATTCTGACTTTGCAGCCTTTAAAACTGGCAAGGTGCGAAACGGTTGTTGCACAGACCAGTTGATGGGGAAGCTTGTTTTGGTTTTTCCATAGACGCACGGGAAATGGTTTCTTTCCTTTTTTTCAATATTGTAGGATCTTTTCCAGAATCGGTAGGGTTCCGATTCCGTCCAGAAGGTGGGATGGTCTGAAATGAGCACCTCAGAAGGGAAACCACTGGTGAAGTAGTATAACCTGTGGACATAACTGAAACATTTCTTGTCGAAGCAGTACTTGTCGGAGCAGTACTTGTCGAAGCTCCCACAGTGTACGTTGATGTTGTTGTACAAACAAGAGAAGTTGTAATTAGTTACTGCTGAAGCAGAGCTGGTTTTACCAAGACTTCCTTGTGAAAGGCCATAAGAATCGTATTGCCGTGAGGCAATCATGGCTCGTATCTCTGCTGAAGTATGTGCAGCGATTTTCTTCATCTTCTTGAATAGCTTTAGATCTTCCGAGAGCGGTGGACTAGAAGGAGTGTTTTTATCCATTTAATAAATAAATAAATTTTAAGCTCGGAAAAAATAGAAATCATTTTCATATCTCACGCCGGCCTGTGCGTTAACAAGTCAGAGACAAGTCACCAGCCTAAGGGGCATAAACATTTCGAAGAAACACTATAAATCTAAGTTTAAAAATAAAAAGAAAATTAATAAAGGTAAATATAATAACGATAATTCCAGGCCTACTCACGATCATTATACTGATGTTATGGCTCCTATTGACAATTAACACACAATACATAGAAGTAATCCCAATCCAGGCCAAAATCGGTTACCTAATCTTTCAAATCGGATAGATTTACCGATATACCACAAATATCATTACTATTAACTTAACTAAAACAGAAACTACTTATGAAGAACTTTTTAAACAAACTCAACATTTTAATAACTCACCCCAAATACAGTATCTAGTAGAAAAATTTAACAGAGAAATGAACGGTATACGAATTGTGAAACGTAGTACACGCGGTCTTGTGAACTTTATGGGAACAATTTACAAATACTTATTCGGTACATTAGATCAAGAAGATAAAGTAGAATTACAACAACAAAAAGCCAACTTCTCTAAAATTAATGTACAACTAAGCGAACTTAACCACGTAATAGACTTTATAAGTCATTAACCAAGGAATCGAATTGACTAATAATTTAAATAATAACTTTAAAGGAGAAAAAATGATAAATCTAATAATTTTCAACTTACAACAATTCACTGAATACATTTAAGATATAGAGCTTGGTTTGCCACTGACACGCTTATGGTAGGTATCTTTACTCCAAAACTTTTAAAACACGATTCAATAACCCACATCAATATTAAAACGCTTCCTAATATTAAAACTTCAATCGAAATTCTGATAATATCCCACATTCCAAGAGAAATAACGAAAATACCCGTTTTTGTAGTAATACCCTACCCAGACGGAAAATGTAACATACTAACCGAAACAACACACGACAAATATTTTTCACACAATAATCAAACATACACCGCAAGTTCTCAAAGCTTAGTTGTAAATAAATGTATAACTGGTATACTAAACCAGGTCCCAACACAATGTAGATACCGTAAAACACATTCTGATTTTGAAATAAAATATGTAGAACATAATGTAATCTCACCTTGGAACCTTCCCAAGACTTTAACATGATTAAAGCATTTAATTATATTTAATTTAAGAAATATAAATTACCAACACAATGTTGTATGTATAGTATATATGTAAACAATAATTTAACAAAACTTGAACCACTCAAATACATTCAGACAAAAGAACAACACAATCAGACGAATAATATTTTTCTTTTATGCAGCCTCCTGGTGCGTTGACTGGAGTCCAGCAGGTCTTGTGTCAGGTTATTTGGGTGGTCTTGAAGCGTCTGCTGCAATTAATGGCGATATTCCATTACGTTGACCACTTCTCGAAGGCCGTCACATATTCCTGTAGGCCCCTGGTTGCATCACTTATGCTTGTACTCCTGACCATTACCGCGGTGTCATCTGCGTAGGTTGCAATAAGAACGTTTTCGTATTCAACTTCTGTACAGCACCAGGAATCCGGCATATCAGAAGTATACAGCGAATAAAGAGTCGCCATCGACAACTACACTGAACTGTCTGTTCGATAGAAAGCTCTTGATAAGAAGCAATAGCTGTGGCGTCAAAATGGTTTTAAGCTTACTTAGAAGAATATCATGCCGAACTCTATCAAAGGCTTGTTGTATATCCATGAATATAGCTGTTGTATACATCTTGTCCTCCATTGCCTCCAAAGCAAAGTTTGTCACTCGGTGTAGCTGTTCTGGAGTGCCATAACTTTTTCGGAAACCGAACTGCCACTTTGGAATAGCTTGGCTCACGCTTGGAAGTTTGAGGATGCGTTCTAATACCTAATACCTAATTACCCTTTCCAACATTTTCCCTAGCGCGGGTAGAAGACTAATGCATCTACTTCAGTGGGTTGCTTTCCAGGCTTCGGAATCATCGTTATGATTGCTGATTTCCATTTGCTTGGAAAGTGTCCCAGCCTTAGAGCGCTATTTAACAATAGGACAAAGAAAAGTACAGCTTTGATGGGAAGGAGTTTGAGCGTCCTGTTATCTAGGAGGTCCTCACCAGGCTATTTTTTAGGTTTGAGCTTTTTGATCTGCGTTACTTTGTGGGAAGGGCCATTTGAAAATGTTGGTCCAAGAGTGTTTGCACAATGTTTCGGTGTTCTGACGAAGTAAGATTCAATGGTTAAAATCTATCCTCTAAGTTGTTTGCAAAGATATCGGCTTTCTCCTGACTGGAGCCGCACCAACCACCAGCCGGATTTCTGATGGCAGCTTTTGAAATAACTTGTCTTTTAAGGTTATTCGTGAGTTTCCACAGCAAGTTGTTAGTCGATGCATCAGGACTTGCATTTTCCAGCATTTGGTCAAAATGGTTTTGTTTGTTTTTCACCAGAACTTTTTTAAGACTATTTGATAACCTTTTGTAAATGTTGTGGGCGCGTGCGTCTCATGTTCTGCAAATTTCTCGTCTAGCTCTTCGTTTGAGATGTATGAGAACTGAAGCGTTTTGTGGGAGTATACTGCGTCTACTCTGGGTAGGACAATTTCTGCTTGCTGGTGTAGCAAGTGTCGCAGCCACGTGAATTTTGTCCATGAACAACACTATAGCATCTTCGATGTCTTCTGGATAATTTATGTTTAGGTTAATGCTTCTGTCTAGGTCATTACTAAATGTTTCGACAGAGGAGGCGGGAGCTAGTAAGGATTTCTTTCTGGATTTATATTGGGGAGTGTGGCTTAATGTTGCTACTATAGGTAGGATCGGAAGATAGATCGTATTTTGTTTCAATTGAAAGTTAATTTATTGGCACCCCATTTACGATAAAAAAAGTCCAAAGCTGTTGGCGTCCGTCTAGTTTTAAATGAGTAAATGGTAGGTTCACCTGTAGCTAGAACTTCCCTCTTGTAGTCGTTTTCCTCGACTGCATGCCCTTAGGTTGTGGACTAGATCACGAAAAGCTTTGTTGGACTCAATTGTTTCCATGATTAATTTAAAAAGTTGATCCAATCTGGCGTTAATGTCCAAGATTGCCTTCTCGAGAGTGGCAAGGTTTCTGTTAGAGTTGTATTGCTCCCAAGTATTTAGAGTGATTGTGTTTTTAGCAGGAACGCTGTAGTTGTTTTCAGCTTCAGTTCTTGTTATGTCAGCATAGGAGACTCCATTTCTGACAGATGACGACGACGAGTATTGTACATGGCGGATTTCATTATTTCTATTAATGGTGTAGTTGGGTGGTCTAGGCCCTGGCTTTAATTTTTTACTCAATTCCATTCTGACTTTGCAGCCTTTAAAACTGGCAAGGTGCGAAACGGTTGTTGCACAGACCAGTTGATGGGGAAGCTTGTTTTGTTTTTTCCATAGACGCACGGGAAATGGTTTCTTTGCTTTTTTTCAATATTGTAGGATCTTTTCCAGAATCGGTAGGGTTCCGATTCCTGCGTCCAGGTGGGATGGTCTGAAATGAGCACCTCAGAAGGGAAACCACTGGTGAAGTAGTATAACCTGTGGACATAACTGAAACATTTCTTGTCGAAGCAGTACTTGTCGGAGCAGTACTTGTCGAAGCTCCCACAGTGTACGTTGATGTTGTTGTACAAACAAGAGAAGTTGTAATTAGTTACTGCTGAAGCAGAGCTGGTTTTACCAAGACTTCCTTGTGAAAGGCCATAAGAATCGTATTGCCGTGAGGCAATCATGGCTCGTATCTCTGCTGAAGTATGTGCAGCGATTTTCTTCATCTTCTTGAATAGCTTTAGATCTTCCGAGAGCGGTGGACTAGAAGGAGTGTTTTTATCCATTTAATAAATAAATAAATTTTAAGCTCGGAAAAAATAGAAATCATTTTCATATCTCACGCCGGCCTGTGCGTTAACAAGTCAGAGACAAGTCACCAGCCTAATGGGCATAAACATTTCGAAGAAACACTATAAATCTAAGTTTAAAAATAAAAAGAAAATTAATAAAGGTAAATATAATAACGATAATTCCAGGCCTACTCACGATCATTATACTGATGTTATGCCTCCTATTGACAATTAACACACAATACATAGAAGTAATCCCAATCCAGGCCAAAATCGGCTACCTAATCTTTCAAATCGGATAGATTTACCGATATACCACAAATATCATTACTATTAACTTAACTAAAACAGAAACTACTTATGAAGAACTTTTTAAACAAACTCAACATTTTAATAACTCACCCCAAATACAGTATCTAGTAGAAAAATTTAACAGAGAAATTAACGGTATACGAATTTTTAAACGTAGTACACGCGGTCTTGTTAACTTTATGGGAACAATTTACAAATACTTATTCGGTACATTAGATCAAGAAGATAAAGTAGAATTACAACAACAAATAGCCAACATCTTTAAAAATAATGTACAACTAAGCGAACTTAACCACGTAATAGACTTTATAAGTCATTAACCAAGGAATCGAATTGACTAATAATTTAAATAATAACTTTAAAGGAAAACAAATGATAAATCTAATAGTTTTCAACTTACAATAATTCACTGAATACATTTAAGACATAGAGCTTGGTTTGCAACTGACACGCTTAGGTATCTTTAATCCAAAACTTTTAAAACACGATTCATTAACCCACATCAATTTTGAAACGCTTCCTAATATTAAAACTTCAATCGAAATTCTGATAATATCCCACATTCCAAGAGAAATAACGAAAATACCCGTTTTTGAAGTAATATCCTACCCAGACGGAAAATGTAACATACTAACCGAAACAATACACGACAAATATTTTTCACACAATAATCAAACATACACCGCAAGTTCTCAAAGCTTAGTTGTAAATAAATGTATAACTGGTATACTAAACCAGGTCCCAACACAATGTAGATACACACATTACACATTAGACACAGAACCGCTGCTCTATTCTTTATATACTGATGACCTACCTAGACCTACCTACGAGAATATGCAATGCCCCTCTAAGGCTATCATTTCGACTTACGCCGATGATATTGCGGTTCCTTACAGATCCAAATGCTGTATCGAAGCTGCAAATGGGTTGCAAGGATACCTTCAAACTTTATCAGGAACATGAAGGTCAATACTTTAAAAACATGGAATCCATGTTTCACACTTAAAAGGCTTGCTACACCAGCAATACAATTTGCAGGTGTGACATTGGAACAGCCATCTCAAGCGAAATACCTCGACATAACTTTAGATAAGCGCCTTACTTTTGGGCCTCACATAAAAACAATAGCCAAAAGATGTGGCCAAAGAATGCAGAAACTAAGATGGTTGATAAATAAAAGAAGCACTATGTCGCTAAGAGCCACAAGAGCAATATACGTGCATTGTATAGCTCCAATTTACTTGTAGTATACTTGCAAGGAGATTGCTTCCAGCTAGGGTGTTAAGGCGACTTAAAAGACGAGTTAATCGTCCAGCCCTACCACAACCTGCTAGTAATCCTCGTGAGAGGTTTGGTTCTTTAAGATTTGTTTTTATATGTGTTGTTAAGATTCTATTTAGAAAGTATGGTTTCAACGCTTAATAAAAAAAATTAATAGTTAAAAAAAATATATATATAATTAAATACTCGTAATACTCATATGTAAAAAAAATATAATTTTATTTTACTGAATGATTACAAATATGATTTTAGTTGAAGAACACCGACCGATTACAATTAGGTCTCAAACTGAACTCATTTTCTTATTCTGATTTGGTTGACGTTCAAGCCTCGGCATCGAGCTTTTCTAATATGGACTTTAGACTTAAGGGATATGATCAAGTGAAGAGAAAAAGCTTCTGACTTTAATTGTTTTATGCTTCTCTTGGATCAAGTGCATTTGCTCTTGGATACAAGGGCTTTGGCTTTATAATTTGACACTTTTGTTTTCGAGACTGCGAGTCCGAAGTTTGAACGTGGGGACGTGATGTTTAGTCTACTTGTGGGTGATTATTGGAGTTGGGATTTTTCCACTCAACCTTGGTTTTGAGGATCTTATGACCGTCCATTATGGTTTGGGGTTTTTTCCATTCAACCTTGGTTTTGAGGATCTTATGACAATTTGTTCTTATATGATATTTGTTGGATACATAGGGGGTGTATTTGGGTGTACATACTGTATGTGTAGTGGTGTGTAGGCATATGCTTAAGTCTTAGGGACTTATGGATATGTCACTCCCCCAACCTTTGAATTTGGCCTGTCCTCAGGTCGTTAGATTTGGGTATATCATAATATTGTTTCCTAGCTGAATATCTTCATTGACATTAGTTTCTAGGTGCGGATGTTCTTCTCTTTGTTTACGGTATTTGACAATAATTTTCTTAGGTATATTTTTAAACTTATATGCTAAATACAGAGTCAAACTAATTATCATGATGATAAATGTTGTAATGCATATATTTTGATAGAAGTTATATTGTTTTACATGGGCTCTTATCATTTCTTTTGTTTGTAAATGATTTATTGGTTCTAAACGTGTAACATTATTGGTGATATAAATTGTTTGTGTAAAATCTGCTAGGTTGTTTGAAATTAGAAACTCATCTATTTGCATGGTACAATTTTTAATTTTAACAATGTTGTTTCCAGAGATTATTATTTGGTTATTTGTACAATCCTGGTTGACAATTGTTTCAGGAATATTCCATGTTAAAAGTATATTTGGTTCTATGTAATTTATCTGAAAGTTTCTATGGGTTTTAGTGTATTTGCATTGAGTCTGCTCTTGTTTTATAAGTCCAATGATACATTTGTCAAATATTATTTTATCTGTATCCTTATGAAATACTTGGTTATCGAATATATAAAACTTATCGAATATTTGCTCGGTTAGAATATAGTTATGTTCATCTGGGTACGGAACTATTTGGAATATCGGAACTTTAGTGACTTCACTAGGAACGTGGGAAATAATCAAAATTTCGTTCGTATCTGTCTTGAGCCAAGTTGATGTTTTTATCTTTAGCATTTTCTCCGAATTTACGTGTCTCAAATAATCGTGTTTTAATAATTTTGGGTTGAAGATGCCTAGTCTGGTTAATTGCATACCTAATTCTATATCTTCTATGTATTCTGTGAATTGTTGAAGGTTGAATATAAGTATTGCAATTTGTTGGCCTAGTTCTTTTCCTAATTTGAGCCTATTAATTATGTCAATTCCGCTGTTGATTATATCGACAATCATATTTAAATCGTGGGTTTTTACGGAGTCTTCTGACATATTATTAATTTTGTCCTCTAGCTCTTCCCTATCATCTTCATCTAATGTACCGAATAAGTATTTATAAGCTTTTCCTACTACATTTAAAAGACCTCTTTTACTTCGCTGAATTATTCTTATACCATTTATTTCCCGTTTTAGTTTATCTACTAAATATTGTATCTGTGGTACATTGGGATAATCTTTTGCTTCAGTAACTAGGTTTTCGAACATTAGCATTGTCTTTGTTATGTTTATACTCAAATAGTGGTATTCGTAACTGGTTGGAATTTCCATTGTTCCAGTTTGGAATATAAGATATCCATTTTTCGCGCTTATTGGGAGGATTACTTCGATATTGCTGCATTTGACCATGGTGATAAATGATATCATACAACTAAGCATTATTAGGAATGTGCTGTGTATCTTGCTCTTCATTGGTTGTTCTGGAATTATCGTATTTACTTTTATTGAATTTTTTCTTTTTCTTAAACTTTGATTTATAATGTACGATTTTCCTGCCGCGATTTGTCTCTTCAAAATGTTTACTATCTACTTGTTCAATTTGTCCTGTCTTTTTAAATGGGTTAGTAATTTTACTCTTTACAAGTGGAGCCTGTCTATATTTTGTGTCAACTTCAAAATTATGCCTATTCTTATTAAGATATTCTATCTTATCAATTTTGTTTTGTTGTACATTAAAGTCTGGACTACCTGCATATAGAAAAATGTCCGCGGGATATCGTTTGGTACTATTATGTTTAGTTTTGTGATTGTATACGTATAATATTGTTTCGAATTTTGTACACCTATCTTCAATATTTTGTTCGTTTCCAATGATTCTTAGTTTTTCATTTGCGGTCTTATGAAATCTTTCTATATCGGATACACCATTTTTACTAGTTGTTACAGAAATTTCAACACCTTCAGATCTTAACCAGTTTTGCAAAGCTATGCACATAAAAGCTGAGTCTTTGTCCGCTTTAATTTCCTGTGGCTTTCCCATGTCATTGAATATTTTGGTAATGGCTCTTTTTGCTTCTAGCCAGTCTCTACTTTTTACTTCTACTAGGGAGGCAAATTTCGAATAAATATCAATACAAGATAGGAAGATCTGGTTTCCTGTGAGATAAAAATCTATCACGTATTTTTCCCTTGTGTTAAATATTTCAGGTGTTGTTTCGTATGTCAGTTTTGTGTCTCGATGTTCTGTTTTTGCCAGATTACAGATTTCACATTCATTGATAATGTTTTGGATTAGCTTTTGACTATCAGGGTAATAGTATTCTTCTTTAAACCAATTAACGGTTTTTTCAATACCTGGATGTAAAAGTTCCTTATGTTTCTTTAGGATTAAATCCTTAAATTCTGCATAAGTTAGTATGTCAATTAGCTTGGTTGTACATCTCAATAATTTTGTGAAATTGTTAGGGCTTATGATTTCGGTAAATGCCCTCTGAAAAATCAGAAAATCTTCATCATTAGGGAAGTAAATTGCACTTTTCTTGGTGCACACATATTCCTTAATGATGTTTTTGGCGAATTCAAGTGTCATTTCTTTATAGATAATTTTAATCTTTAATTTTTGAAAGAAGTGAGTTACGCTTGTTGTTTCATTGTCGCCTTTTTCTATCTCTATTTGTCTAGAGAAGAAGTTGATTGGTCTTTCTGTTATGGATATATAATTCAAATTATCTTCATTGGCACTATGTATAGTTGCGTTTGCGCTGCTTGCGACTTCACCAACCATGACTTCTTCTATCTTTGTGCGGGAAAGAGCATCCGCGACATGATTTTCTTTGCCTGGAAGATATTTTATTTTATAATCAAATTCATTAAGTTTGATTTTCCATCTTTGTAGTTTCATGTTTGGTTCTTTGATATTATTGAGCCATACCAGTGGCTTGTGATCACTCATTATTTCAAATGGCCTTCCAAATAAGTATGACCTAAAATATTTTGTTGCCCAAACTATAGCTAACAATTCTTTTTCGATAGTAGCATAGTTAATTTCGTGTTCGTTTAATGTTCTACTAGCATAACAAACGGGCTTATGATTCTGTGATAATACTGCACCAATAGCTACATTACTTGCATCAGTTGTTAGAGAAAAGGGCTTTGAAAAATCAGGGTAGATTAATATCGGATCTGATGTTATCAAAACCTTTAGTCTTTCAAATGATTCGATGTAGTCTTTGCATTTCGTATCTATTACAGCACCTTTCTTTAGCTTAAGGGTCATGGGTTTAACAATTTTTGCAAAGTTAGGAATAAACTTGCGATAGAATCCACACAATCCCAAAAATGACTTTATTTGTTTAGGTGTCTTAGGTAATGGAAAGTTTGTGATCGCTTTGGTCTTGTTTGGGTTAGTTTTGATGCCATTTGTTGTGACGATATGTCCTAGGAATTCAGTTTCTTTTTTCATGAATTCACATTTATCTAGCTGCAATTTCAAATTGGCTTCTCTCAGTTTTTCAAAGACTTTCTTTAGAGATAAAATATGTTCTTCCAATGAAGTGGAATAAATAATAATATCGTCTAAATAAACTAAACAATCTTTGTAGATTAAATCTTCCAGAAGATTATTCATACATCTCTGAAAAGTAGCTGGAGCATTTTTTAAACCAAAGGGCATACGAGTATATTCATAATGCCCATGTTTTGTGGAAAAAGCAGTTTTTGCAATAGAATTTTCATTCATCTGTATTTGGTGAAAACCTTTAGCTAGATCTATTGTCGTAAAATATTGGCATCTACCCAATTTGTCCAATATTTCGTCCATTCGGGGAATGGGAAATTTGTCATTAACAGTTATCTCATTTAGATTCCTGTAATCGACTACCAACCTGAATTTTTGTTTCCCAGAGGCGTCTGCCTTCTTGGGGACCACCCAGATAGGAGAACAATAAGGGGATTTTGATTTGCGAATAATCCCTTGTTCTATCATTTCTTTAATTTGTTTGTTGACTTCTTGGTCAACGCTTTGGGGGTACTTGTAGGGTTTACGGTATACTGGATCTTCATGTTGAGTTTGGATGACATGTTTAATTGTACTTGTGAAGGTCAAATTTTCGCCCTCTTTGTACTGAATGTCTCTATATTCGTATAGGACCTTCTTTAAACATTCAACTTCCTCTACATTTAAATGTTCGAGTCTATACTCGTTACATTCGCGTAACTCATTGTTAATCGCGAAGTTGATTATATTGTCGTCAATGGAATCGAGATGTGTTACATCATTGTCCACTGTGTCATTAACAACATTTGAAATGAGGCATTTAGATGATGCGGTCTCTTTCTTTTGTTGTTGACGCTTTGGCTTAAAGCCTTTAGATGTGGTCTTAGCCTTTTGCATCTTTGGATTGATTTTCTCCATAGGAGCAGAATCAATCTTTTGCTGTGGGTCGAGGCATTTGGATGCGGTCTCGCCCTTCTTTTCATCATACAAAAACTTAAATGTTTTTGACCCTAAAATTACTGTATTATTATCGTAGTTTATTTTCGCTTTTGTATCTTCTAAATATTTTCGACCTAACAGAAAATCATAATTGTCGGAAAATTTATGGATATAGAATTTTTGAACAAACGGACAGACTGAAGTGGGTTTTATTATTATACTTTTCTTTAGTATAATTGGACCTTTAATAGTGTATACTGTTAGATTTTCTTCGTTTTCTTTTATGTTTTCAAAATTTTCCTTTATAATATTTATTGATGATCCTTCCTGTGTCGATCATTCCTTTGTACGTTTTATTATGATAGGATATCTCTACATAGGGACTGGTGTGTCCTTCTCTTTCACTTGAGTGTCCGAGGCAGCTTGATGAAAATTTACATCCATTCTGTACTGGTCACTCTCACTCTCGCGTTGTCTTTTTATTGGTTTTTGATTATTAAAATTATTCGAAGTCGAGGGTTGGAAGTTAAGAGGATTATTTTGTTGGGCTTGATTCAAATCCCTTCTATATGCGTGATAATTTCCTCTTAAATGATCTGGTATAGGACGGGGTGAATACTGATTTTGTTTTGGTATAAATTGGTTTGAATTTTGAGGTGGTTGGGTATTATTATTCGGATTCATGCCAGAATGATAATAATTCTGATTTCTGTTATTGTAGTATTTCTGGTAATTATTTTGATTATTGTTTCCCCTGTTCCTATGTTTGTTCACTTCTGATCTACTTGGACGGTAATTTTCTGGATTAGCATCATAAAGTCCTACCTCCATTGATGCTTGTTTTAATTTGTAAATAGTATCAATATCTTTGCGTGCTAATGTCATGTAAATTCTATCCGGCAGTTTTCGATCTATTACAGTTTTAACAGTCCTGTTCAACATATCTGTATAGTTTGATTTAACAACGGGATCATTTTCTAACTCTAACTTATCAAATATAATCCAATATTGTATCTCTAGTCTCTCTATAAACTTACTGATGCTTCCTGGGTATGGTGTTTCCTCTAGTTGTCTCATAATGGTTGTATATGGCCTGTGATCCTTGAATGCCATTGCTAATGCTTCCTTCATTTCCATCCATGTTGTCGCTCTTTCTTGGGTTACGACTTCTAGTGCTGCATCCACTAATACTCGCTTCACTGCTCCATATACGACATGTGCTTGTCTCGGGTCTTGCGTTGGGTATAAATTAAGTAGTTGTTCTATTTGATTTACAAATCCAGATAGTTTTCCAGGTGTGCCATCGTAGTGATTTAATTCTTTTATCTGGTTCAATAGTTGGCTTAGATGGATTTCTGATAGTTGTGGAACCGACATGATGTATTTGTTTTCTTCGGTTAAATTTTTAAGTGTTTGGGTTTTTAGATTTCGGAATTGAAAGTCTTTTAATTAACTTTGGTTCCGACCGCACGGGATTTTTGTTTAAATTCTACTTTCACGTAGATTCTTTTGCGGATCTCAAAATAATGTTAGAATCACTGTTTTTAATTCGCTAATCCTGGATAGTTAGTCATATAACGTATCCTTTTAATGGATTAGTACCGTACTAAAAGGACTCTTTTATTTATTGGATCCTACCGACTGCGCCAATTAAATACTCGTAATACTCATATGTAAAAAAAATATAATTTTATTTTACTGAATGATTACAAATATGATTTTAGTTGAAGAACACCGACCGATTACAATTAGGTCTCAAACTGAACTCATTTTCTTATTCTGATTTGGTTGACGTTCAAGCCTCGGCATCGAGCTTTTCTAATATGGACTTTAGACTTAAGGGATATGATCAAGTGAAGAGAAAAAGCTTCTGACTTTAATTGTTTTATGCTTCTCTTGGATCAAGTGCATTTGCTCTTGGATACGAGGGCTTTGGCTTTATAATTTGACACTTTTGTTTTCGAGACTGCGAGTCCGAAGTTTGAACGTGGGTACGTGATGTTTAGTCTACTTGTGGGTGATTATTGGAGTTGGGATTTTTCCACTCAACCTTGGTTTTGAGGATCTTATGACCGTCCATTATGGTTTGGGGTTTTTTCCATTCAACCTTGGTTTTGAGGATCTTATGACAATTTGTTCTTATATGATATTTGTTGGATACATAGGGGGTGTATTTGGGTGTACATACTGTATGTGTAGTGGTGTGTAGGCATATGCTTAAGTCTTAGGGACTTATGGATATGTCACTATATATATGTTTTATTTATATTGACGACATCGTCATCCTTAGTAAAGATGATGAAACACACTACGGGAACCTTGACACCATTTTCAGAACTGTTCAGCAAGCCAATATGAAATGCCAGTTGGACCAATGCGAGGTCATGAAGGGAAAAATTGAGATCCTAGGTTTCGTTTGTCCGACAAGGGCATTGAAACCAGCCCAACCAAGGCACAGGCAATCTCAGACTTTCTCAGAATTCCAAGAACACTCAAAGAACTGAAGTCATTCTTGGGATTATGTGGATATTACAGGAGATTTATTGCTAACTACGCTGTTTTCAAAACTACTTAGCTATTAAGCTATCACTATTAAGTGAAGAAATTAAAGCCATCAAGAATATGAAGAGCAGTTTGGTTTCTCCAGACATAATACTCTACCCAGGCTTTAAAAAAAAATTTTACCTGACAACGGACCCTTCCAATTTCGCAGTAGACGCTGTTCTTTCACAAGAGAACAGACCAATCTCATTTTTATCGAGAACACTCCCGAAGGCGGAAGAAATTTTTTTTTTTTTTATGTAGTTATTTAAAACTGTCCTTCGCGGACAATCATTAAATTTGAGGACTAAACTTAACGGTAGAGAATTAATGGATTACATAATTTGTTGCGAAAACTTTACAATAACTGTCGATATGGTATGTATGATGTATATCATCATGTATGTATATAATTTAATTTTAATGTGCGTGTATAATCCCAGAGAGGTCCAAAGGGTGGGATCGGTGCAGCCTCCTGGTGCGTTGACTGGAGTCCAGCAGGTTTTTTGCCAGGTAGTTTGGGTGATCTTGAAGCCTCTGCATGTACTGCCTGTTGCTTTTCTTAATCTCATCCTTCACCCAGGGGAAGCTCAGGACCTCAGGAAGAAAATGAAAATGTAAATCTTTTCTGACCATCAGCCTCTGACACATTCTCTCAGTAGTTGGAATGGGAATGCGAGGATTAAAAGATGGAAAGCATACCTCTTTCTGACTCGGAGTCGATACCTCAGGCCACGAAAGAGGAGATACCCAATTTAATAGCGGCAATGGGTAACCACAAGGCACCAGGCGATGATGCCATCAATCCCATTGCTATAAAGCTCCTACCCCCTATTAGCAAGTCACTAATCACGGCCATAATAAATAAGTGCTTGCAATTGGGGCACTTCCCTTCATCATGGAAACGCGCTGAAGCCTGGTAAACATGAAGCCAATCTCGCCTCCTACCGCCCGATCAGCTTACTGCCAGTACTCTCCAAGATACTCGAAAGAGTATTTTTGTGCAGAGTATTGCCGGTGATTGAGGAGGCTGGTATGATCCCTGATCACCAGTTTGGCTTTAGGCGCCGCCACGGGACACCAGAGCAAGGCCACCGAGTAGCGCAATATATCCTGGACGCCTTTGAGAATAAGAAATTCTGCCTAGCAGTAATGCTGGACATTAAGCAAGCCTTTGATCGTGTTTGGCACCCGGTCTCCTCCTGAAGCTCAAAAACGGCCTGCCTGAGCCATATTTCAAGTTCTTGAAGTCGTTCTTGGAGGGCAGAAGGTTAGTCGTCAGGTGTGGAAAAGCGCGCTCAGGCGTCAAACAAGCCCGTGCAGGAGTTCCCCAAGGAAGCGTTCTCGGTCCGCCCCTCTCCTCCCGGTGATACCGAGCCAGTACACTATGGCAGCCACTTACGCCGATGATACTGCGTTCCTAACAACAGCAGTTACCCCAGCAGAGGCCTCCCAGACTATGCAGGAGTCGATACCTCAGGCCACGAAAGAGGAGATACCCAATTTAATAGCGGCAATGGGTAACCACAAGGCACCAGGCGATGATGCCATCAATCCCATTGCTATAAAGCTCCTACCCCCTATTAGCAAGTCACTAATCACGGCCATAATAAATAAGTGCTTGCAATTGGGGCACTTCCCTTCATCATGGAAACGCGCTGAAGCCTGGTAAACATGAAGCCAATCTCGCCTCCTACCGCCCGATCAGCTTACTGCCAGTACTCTCCAAGACACTCGAAAGAGTATTTTTTTGCAGAGTATTGCCGGTGATTGAGGAGGCTGGTATGATCCCTGATAACCAGTTTGGCTTTAGGCGCCGCCACGGGACACCAGAGCAAGGCCACCGAGTAGCGCAATATATCCTGGACGCCTTTGAGAATAAGAAATACTGCCTAGCAGTAATGCTGGTCATTAAGCAAGCCTTTGATCGTTTTTGGCACCCCGGTCTCAGGCGTCAAAGAAGCCCGTGCAGGAGTTCCCCAAGGAAGCGTTCTCGGTCCGCTCCTCTACAATGCGTATAAGGCCGACCTGCCGGTGATACCGAGCCAGTACATTATGGCAGCCACTTACGCCGATGATACTGCGTTCCTAACAATCTGCTGTTGCAGAGGCCCAGCAGAGGCCTCCCAGACTATGCAGGAGCAACTAGATCTACTGAACACGTGGCACAAGAGATGGAATGTATCGGTAAACAGCGACAAGTCAAACGCCAAAACCTTCGCAACTCGACGCGGCATCTGCCCTCCAGTCAG
Source organism: Drosophila mauritiana (assembly GCF_004382145.1). Taxonomy (NCBI): domain Eukaryota; kingdom Metazoa; phylum Arthropoda; class Insecta; order Diptera; family Drosophilidae; genus Drosophila; species Drosophila mauritiana. The sequence goes on from NW_022881584.1 coordinate 102,391, forward strand.
TCTCAACGGGTCTCCAATCCCAGAGTTAGCCAATCCAAATTATCTTGGTTTTACACTGGACAGGAGACTTACATAGAGACCACACCTGCTAAAGAAGCGGAAACAGGCGGAGAACCGAGTCCGTGAATTCTACTGGCTGATGGGCAGACGATCTAAGCTACCGACTTCCACTAAGCTCCTTATCTACAAAGCGATCATAAGGCCAATATGGACGTATGGCATTCAACTGTGGGGCACTGCATCGAAAAGTAACATCAACATTATCCAGACCTTCGAAAACAAAACGCTTCGCACCGCCACCAACGCTCACCCTTTCCACGATAATGCCACTATCCACGAGGTCCTCAGCTTACCCTGGGTGGAGGATGAGAACAAGAAAAGCAGCAGGCAGTACATGCAGAGGCTTCAAGACCACCCAAACAACCTGGCACAAATCTGCTGGACTCCAGTCAACGCACAAGGAGGCTGTCCTTCGCGGACAATCATTAAATTTGAGGACTAAACTTAACGGTAGACAATTAATGGATTACATAATTTGTTGAGAAAACTTTACAAAACCTGTAGATATTGTATGTATGATGTATATCATCATACATAAAATATCTACAGTTATTGATGTATATCATCATACATAAAATATCTAGTTATTGTAAAGTTTTCGCAACAAATAAAAACTGCATTCAAAATTTCTTTAGGAAGTCCAAGTCATTGAATTACTCATTCAACATTCCATTCCCGACATTCCATAGGCATTTAGTGGATCGTAAATTGTTTACACCTTATAACCTCTTGTTAGATTTGCAGAAATATCTTAATTCTCATATCTGAGGATGTAATGGGGAAAATACAAATTCCCTACCCCATCCATTAGATTCTCTCAAACTAAGCTTAAAGACCTTGTTAACGAAGCCGAACCGGAGGAGGATATACTTAGGTCACACAACAAGCACACAGAAATGCTGTGGAAAATAAATCTCAGTTATCCAAAAGAGTATACTTTCCGAAAATTAGGAAAAAGTTTCGGCTATCGTGAGTCAGTGTTTGGTGTGTAAGACCTCTAAATAGGACAGACAGAGACATCCAGAAATCAAGGAAACTCCCCTGCCAGAATACTCCGGACAAAATATACATATTGACATCTACCCGACAGAGCGACATCTGGTGCTCACAGCAATCGATAAATTTTCCAAACTGGCTATGGAAAGAGTGATCAAATCAAAAGCTGTAAAGGAAATTAGGAAACCCTTAAATTAATAGTAATGCACAATGAAAAGTCCCTCATTTCAGCCTCTATCAAATTCATGTGGACAGATCAGCTGGCCATTGAACTCTATAAAGCACCTTCGTATAAGAATAGGGTAAACAATATCTGAAATAATGAGATGTTTGAAAGGAGATGGAACACATAGTGGCTTCGAAGTACTTCTCCAGAAAACGAAGAACAAGAACTGGACAATATAGACCGACCTAAGAAAAAAGAAGAAACCGACAGTAAATACTACAACCGGACAAGAAAGCCATAAAAACCTATATCAAAGGGCAAGAAATTTTCGATGGGTTAATACAAGATTAGGTTCTAAGCTATCAAGTAGATTTAGGAAGGAAATGGTTATGGAGGACAGAAATACTAAAATGTTAACAGAATCAGGAATAATAGTACAAAAAAGTAACATCAGATCATGATTACTTTCCGGATAATTACTGTCGTCACCCTGACAAACCGATCGAGATAACTAACTAACCGACGTACAGACTGTGACGCTCTACAATGGAATAGGACGGATACAGATAGGAACAACGAGAATTGTTCATATCATTGACTTGGACCACGTACAACGGACCATGGAAAAACTAACGATGATAACTCATATTCCCTTATGAACCACAAATTGAAGCAGACAAAGAACTTAGCACAGTTTAAAACACTAGATCAATAGATCTTACAGGGACTGCCTGGAGATATGTTGCCGGTAGCAATGATCGTGATGCTGCAGGAGAGGAAAAAAGGTTGTTCTTTAAATTTACGCACCTGGCATTCAAACCATTAATGCGGTGCCCAACCACTAGGAATCACACCACAAACGATGCGTTTCAACAACATCCCGTTCCTTTGATGAACGCTTGAGGATAAGCGTCAATTAACGTCTTCTTAGGTTCAAAGCGAACGGTAGTGTTTTTTTTTTGCGCTCCGATTTTTATTTTGTGTTTGTCAAACCAGCAGCGGTTTTTAATAATTTCCTTTTATTACTAATAAGCAGAAACATAATTATTAAAGATCCGTTTGCTTCGCGGGTGATTCTTTGTGATTTGTTCAGTAGTTTAAACAAATAACTTAACTCTTTAGCATTTTTTGTCTTTGTGTTTTATTTACTCTCCCTTTCGTGCGTCTAAAATACTGTTGTGATGCTTGCTTTGTGGTTGCGAACGAGATGAAATCGTTTATGCGCCAAACTAAAGGTGGCTTGAAAGAACTGATCAAAAGTTTCGCGTAGCTAGAGATACTTTTCGTCAAGACGATGATCTTTATTCTGCGCTAAATTTACATGGCCTTAAGCTTTTAGAGCACCAAAGCTGGTGGTAGGGTGAACGCCCCGCAACCACGGGCAAATGATCAACTGGACTCCACAGCTCTCAATCGCAGGAAATCCGCAAACGTTGCTAAGATCGACAGCTAGAAAAGAATCGGAGCAATCCGATCAATCCGCTGTGGAGGGAGCCCACCCTGGGATTGCTAAAGATTCCGAATTGTCTGCACTGGTTTCCCAACCAGTGATTCCACCTGTCCCGATTAGTTTACCACCACAAGGGAACATTGAGTCCGGACTACCGGCACAAGTTGGCACTTCAGAAATACAATCTGCAGGGCCAAAACCCCTCGCGGTGTTTCCACTAAAGAAACAAATTTTCGCTTCTCGGCTTTCCCATGATCAAAAGTCATCTGATAATATAACAGTGGAAAAATTTAACTTCTCGTACGCTAGGGGCATATCATCTTTCCAGATAATTGTCCCAATTGAGCTTTTCTCGACCATATGCTAGGGTTATTTTTGCCCGGATAGTATGTTGGTAAAAGAATTCGAAGCTAATATTAAAAATAGATAAAAGAGGCCCGTGGGAATTAAATACGCCTCCTCATCTTCTTCCTCTTCTCTCTCTCGTTCACACAAGATGTTCAGTTGCGTCCAAAAAGTTGAACGAACGTAAATGTAAACCGCGAGGAAACGAAGATATCACGCCATATCCCCGTTAGTTTTCGTTGTTGCACTTCCAACGTAAATTCATGTAAGCGAAGTTGGCCACGCAGTAGAGCTAGAAAACCATCGATGGTCGGCAGTATCGATGGTTTTGTAATAAAACCATCGATAGTATCGATAGTTAAAAAAAAATGGGACTATATTTTTAATTTAACGTTCCCTTGCAGAATAAAAAAAAATATATTACAGTAGCCCTTTAGAAAAATGCAGAAGGGTCTGCAAAGGAATTAAAATTCATTTTTTGAACAAAAACGTTTTATTTGCTTCAATGCAAACTATTATTTAAATAACAATATTCAAAATATTAAGAAATACAAAATAATGTTTTCCTATATTCAAATTAAGATAAGATAAGATAATATAAGATCATAATAAAAATAACAAGAGATCATTGTTTATAGTTTTTATTCACAAAACGTAGCATGTCTACTACTTTTGGCATCAAGCGATGCTCTGCGGTCAGATACAATATGACCAGCTTTACTGAAGGTTCTTTCAGATTCTGTTGAACTGGCCGGAATGCACAGGTACTTTTTACAAAGTTTGGTTATTGGCTTCAAACTCTCACTTTTTGCCTAAAAAAAAAAGTAAAAATTATATTCTTACCATACAATAAGCGAGGGGATCCTTGTCCTCCGGCTCATTAGGTCTATCAAAATACGTCCTCAAGAGCATTATTGAGCCTGCTCTGTTTGAGTGTTTGCATTAACAGTACTTACTTTTCAAGTATTTATCCATCTCCAATCTCTTCTAACAACACCAATCTTCTCAAATAGTTATTTCTTTTCTATAATCTGAAAAAGAAAACTATAATTTCCATTCCGTATAAAATTTACCAAACTAACATGTCTCTCTCGCTGTATCAAAGTGTTAGTGACGCCAGAGCGGAGAAACCATCGATTGTTTTTGAAAACCATCGATGGCTTGAAAAAACTTAAAACCATCGATAGTGGTTTCCAGCTCTACCACGTAGGCAGATTTACAAACGGCGCTCTCTCACATGATTTTCGCCCATCTCAGTGATCAGGCATACGTTTGAAGTGTAACTAGTGTAACTACTCCCTCTACCGCTCACAATCACGATAGATTACATTCGCGCCAAGTTGATTTAAGGGAGTCGTCCGAAACGAAATCTATCCGTGGCCTGGGCCGCGTTGCGCCTGTACAAGCGGATCCAACGGCGCGTGAAAAGAAATCGTTCTGCCAAGAGAAACCTTTTTGCACGCGGTTGCGATGACCTAAACCTTTCTACATGCAGCCCAAACAATCCACCTGCCTCGCATAGCATAGGGTATGCGAATTAGAAAGCCGCGAAACATATTAAGTCGACCAAGGAATCCACTGGAATTTTGAGCTGATATGACTGCGATTTTCAGCCACAAATAGTTGCATATCAGTAATTCTAGTATTAATTTAGGGTTTCTTCTCTTTTATTGTTAATTATTATCTATGGACACATGTATATGTCGGGTTATTGATGCCAGGGGTCCGTCGTCCGCCCGTCCGTCCATATCGGCGTCACTTATAATGATTTTCACTACTCAATTTGTACAGCTGCGCGCAATTAACGAGTCTAAATTGGCTTCTCAACAATAAATGTGTCGTTTCGTACAGACAGCTTTTTGTCTTCTCAATTTTTGTCATTCCCTTTTCATTATGTCGCTTCCTCATTTTAACCAAGCAGCGCAAGTGGCCACGTTTAGCAACAGCTTTATCGCTCTCATTCTAGCAGATTCCCGTTTATAGATAATTCATCTCATCCTCACACTTTGACAATGAATAGGAACACGTATAATAGGAGAAGGAACATGGAGAAGAAGTAAATAGCGACTAAGCGCATACCCATTATTTTCGCACCGACGCGGCCATTCTGACACTTACACGTCCTCGTGTAAGCTTTTGATACCGAGATACCAGGGTATCAAGATCACATACTTTCATCACTTCTCAATACTATTTCATTACATAAATTTGACTTTATTAGGGGTAGTTCTTAATTCTTAATTCTGTGAAGGAACAAACAACTTACATTTCAGTGTTTGCTGAGATACCTTATTCTATTTTCAAATTCAGTTTCATCGATCAGCAATACAGCAGCTTACAACTTATCTTAGCATTATCATTTACCGATTGCTAGTATCTTCCGCCATTTCACACACACTTGATTATTGAATCAATACAAACTCATCGTCTCTCCTGTACGGATCTCTCTTGTTACAAGCAACAGGTGACACAGATATCTCTTCGTCTCGCTAGACGGATAACTCTTTATTACTTATTCATCGTCTCACCTCGACTGATAACTCACAATTCATCGTCTCACCTAGACGGATAACTAGCAATTCATCTTCTAACCTAGACGGATATCTCTCGTTGACAAAAGAACTCATTGGCGGGATTTTCTCTTTATTCAACTATTTCAATATTTCAGCTAAGCCTCTCTATTCTGAATTTCAAAATTAAACGATTATAAGTAGGCCCACCAGCGGTGAACTCTGGGGGTTAAATCTACTTTTGTGCGAGAAGCGTCGGTATAGACAACGATTTTACAGCCAATTAGGTAAGGGCGAAAATGTTTAACGGCCTTTACCACTTTCAAGGTTTCAAGCTCGTAAGAGTGATATCTAGATTCAACAGAGGTAGTTGTTTTGCTGAAGTACTCGATTATATGGGGTTTACTTTCTATACGGTGTAAAAGTATCGCTCCATATCCACAGGCATCAGTGTGCAACTATATAGGATAATGCGGGTCGAAAATAACCAGAACCGGCTCATTCGTGAGTATCGTCACAACTTTGATCCATCTTTCGCACATTCGGGCGAATTTCCCCAGCTCGCACTTCATTACCCAAATACTGGACCGTTGTTTTGGGAAAACTACATTTAACAAGATTAAAGGTTAAACCAGCCCTTGTAAAAATATCCAAAAAAGTTGTAAGCCTTTTCAAAGCCAATTCCTTGGTTGGCGATACTCGTCCATGTAAACTATGGACAAGGTCACTAAGTGCATTTATGACTGCGCGAGTTACAATCCCGTGGCCGAGGGAGGAAAGCTTGCAAAAAACAACTGAGCGGTTTGAGGTGTGAAATGAGAATGATATGAATTCTTTATTACAAATATGTATATGTATGTATCTCCCAAATATCTTCGTCAGAGTTCGTATTGGCGATCTTTCTTGAACTTTCGCTCGGCTCTCAGTTGTTGGTGGGTCGGTGTTGTCTCTCGTTGCAGTACTGGGTAGACCGAGAGAGGGGGTATGTTAACTCCTCCCCCCCCCCAGTCCATTACGGCAATGGAATATGGCCGGATCGAAGAAAGGTGATTAAGCGACGTGTTGTTGGTATATGCCACGAACTCCGACGATATTTTGAATTTAACAGTTTTTTTTGAAATGGGTATCTTAATGTTAAACATGAGTGTTGTGTATATAAACGTTACATCTAATGCTAAAGTTACATTTTGTTTACTTAATTTCTATCTTATATTATTATTTGTTTCTTATGAAATAATAGTTTAGGGATAATGTTTAGTTTACTGGCTAATGGCTATCGACTACTTTGTTTACATAATCAAAGTGTCTAAATTGAAGCTATTCCTACTTTATAATGAATAAGTGTTATTTCTTGTGCTGTAGCTATTCCTACTTTATAATGAATAAGTGTTATTTCTTGTTAATTTGGGTTTTTATGTTACTTAGTTTGATAATAATATATTTATTAAATAGTGCTTGTCTATCTTATGTTCCTGCCACTGTTTTCTTAACTGTTTTTCTAATTTTTTGTTTGTGTAACTTTTGACCTTTAGTTGTTAGGAAAGTGACGCCTTTGTCCCTATCTACTTTGTGTAGTGAAAATTTCGGTGTTATCTTGTTTCTGCGGTTTTCTTTTCTAAATATTGTATCATTAGGCTCGACTTGTACTGGTGTCTCTCTGTCCTTGTTTAATTTAGCCAATCTTCTTTCTGCGGTCGCGCTTAAATGTTCCTGTACTTTTTGGTATATGTCTTTTCTAAATTCGTTTAACTTCTTAAGGTAATCGTGGTGATTGTCGAATGTTATTGTTTTGTTGAATATGTGAGTTCTTCCATGGAAGAGCTCGAAAGGGGTATAGGAAGTGCTGGAGTGTATTGCATTGTTATATGTTGCTACTGCTTCTGCGAGTATTTGGACGTGCTCGCGTTCTAGGCGTGCTTCCTTTCTTTTGTTCATGATTATCCTGTATAGTTCGGTTAAGGTGGAGTGCAGTCTCTCGACAGAAGCATTGCCCGTTGATTGTTGAAATGAAGTTGTATGAGCTGTTATTTGGAATTGAGTTAAGAGGTCGTTGAATAGACTGCCCAAAATTCCGCGCCCTGGTCGAAAATTTTGTGCGCCATAGTGACTTATGAATTGTAATAGGGAATCGGCGACTTTTATTGAATTTCTATTGCTAAGGGGGTAGGCTTGCGCTAGCTTGGTGAATTTATCGATAATTGTGAGGTTACAAGTATTATTAATGTAATATATGTCTACATGTACGACTGCCAATGGACCCTCTGGGGCGGTTGGGGCTTGCATCAATGGTCTATGGGGATGTCTATCGTATTTTAGGGTTAGGCAGGTATCACAATTTTTTATAATTTTTGTGATAGTGTCTTTTAAATGCGGGAAGTAAATGTCCCTTTTCAAATGGTTATACGTTTCGTCTATCCCCCTATGATTGGTATTTAAGTGGTACACACGAATTTCGTTTTTCTGATCATTAGGATTCGTAATTTCGGTTAGCCATATATTGCAGCGGACAATTTTGTATAAATCATTTTCAAAAAAATAGTTAATATAGGACTCTTCTATTATTTTGAAAATATCGTCCGATGCAAATATAGCGACTGTTTTATTCGGTTTCAGGATTGCTTGAAGAGTGTTTGTAACGGAGTCGAAAGTATTCACGGGTTCTGTGATTATATGTCTTACTTTATGGATAAATGGTGTTTCTACCTGTCTTAGCGTTGTTGATCCGGTACAGAATATTATTTGGCAATTGAAGTGATTTAGTGGTTGCGAAACGATTGGTATAATTCGTGGGTCTTTGTTTATGTTCAAGTTTGGCTCAATTCTGCTGAGTGCGTCAGCAACTACGTTTTGCGACCCTTTTTTGTATACGACTTCGTAGTCGTAAGCGGCCAGGATAGTTTTCCATCGAAGTAGTTTTGGATTCTGACCTTTCAGATTTTCTAGCCAGATTAATAGCTTATGGTCTGGTGCTGGAGGAGGGGTGCTATAGGCACACATATTAGCGGTCAGCGCTTGGCCAGCGTGAGTACTGCTGATCATGCAAATTAGGTACGTTGCCCTCAACATACGCTTGGGCTGAACTGTTTATGTACACATTGCAACAGAGTGATACAATGTGATTGTATATTATGAATACAGTGGTTAACCGATATGTGTGCATACTACATCTCCCTCCTTTTGAAAAATAACCTAATATTATGAAGTTATTTTAAAGGTAGTTTATACATTATTAAAAATTGTGTTATGATTGTTTTTAAGTACATCTATGTAGTGAGAATTTTTAAGTAAAACCTCAAAAAGAAAAATATATTTTTTTTTTTATTATTATTATTATTATTATTTTTATTTTTATGCCTATGTATGATCATACTATATATATATACTATATATATATTTCATACTATAAATATTTACGACGTCGCAATTTTTAATCTGTCTTTATGAACAGTTTGCTTTTTATTTTTATTATTAGTTATTATAATGTTATTATTTTCTCCTATTTCCGTTACTTTATACGGACCTGTATATTTGGAGTCTAACTTATGACCTGTTTCGTTTTTTAATAGAACTTTATCTCCTACTAATATATCTAAGTTCCTTGCTTTCTGATCATAAAGTTTCTTATTTTTCTCTTTATGTTCATCTATCATAATTCTAGCTCTTTTATAGGCTACTTCTAATCTATATTTACTTTCCTTAGCATAATCATCTACATTATAAATGGGTTCTATATTAGTTATGCTATTAAATTGATTTGGCAAATTATTTGTTTTACCAAAGACAAGTTCGTATGGACAATAGTTATGTGCTATTGATGGGGTCGTGTTAAAACAGTATACGAAATATTTAAGCCATACGTCCCAATCAGTTTTATCAACCGATATGTACGAACGTATACATTCATTGAAAGTTCGGTGACTTCTTTCGATTGTTCCAACTGTCTGGTGATGGTGTGCAGTTGATGTTATATTTTTTATTTTTAGATATTTGCACAAGTCATTTATAACTGAATTCTTATATTCTGTTCCCATGTCCGTAATGAACGTCTTCATTGGACCGTACTTTAGAATAAAAGATTCATAAATTGCTTTAGCGACAGTATCAGCGCTTTTGTTTGCAACTGGTATGGCAACTAGATATTTAGTTAAATCACATATTAGTGTGATTGCATATTCATTGCCATTTCCTGATTTTGGTAGCGGACCTATAGTGTCCACTATCACCCTGTCGAAAGCTTTTATTGGTGTCTCTGTTATTGTTAAAGGAGTTATTGTATTTCTTGTCACTTTTGGTTTTTGGCATTTCTGACATTTTTTAATGTACTCAGTTATATCTTTAGACATACCTTTCCAGTAATAGTATCTTTTGACCTTGGCCAAGGTTTTTGTGATGCCTGTGTGACCTCCTTGTATTGGATCGTCATGAAATGTAGACAATATAGCTTCTTTTTCTTTTAATTTTTCTATTAGGGTCACCGGGTTGAGTAGCGCTACTCTCAATGAATTTAATATTTTATTGCCCATTATTTTGAAATTATCAATTGAAACATGTTCAAAGATATTTTCCCACGGTGCCACTTTGAGTTGGCTGATTTTATTTATACCGGCTTGCATTTCAAGCCTTTGGAAAAAATTACCTAAATCAAGTATTCCATTAGTATATAAATCGCTTACATCATATCTTGCAATAATTTTCTTACCATGTTTAAAGAAACATAGCATATTTTTTATATGCAAGGTCACTACTTTACGTAATTCGTCATTTTTGATGACTTCATATACGTTGGGCTTTGAAGCTTTTTCTATAGATTGCTTAGGCAATTCTATTTCTTTATCTCCTGCGCAGGATTTTTGTCTACTTTGATATCTTGTAGTGACTTTCTTTATATTTCTGTTAATTTCTTGTAGTTCTTTGATGGTTATTCTTGATAACGCATCAGCTACATAGTTGTCTTTCCCCTTTAGATACTCAACTGTAAAATTATACTCCTCTAATTCAAGTCTCATACGAGTTAGTTTAGAGCTCGGATTTATCATAGAGAACAGGTATGTAAGTGGTCTGTGGTCTGTTTTGACAGTGAAATGTCTACCATAAATATATGGTCTGAAATGAGTTTTTGCCCAATGAATTGCTGCCAATTCTTGTTCTGTCGTGCTTTTATTACTTTCACCCTTTGTAAACGCTCTTGATGCATATGCCACTGGAAGTTGGAGACCTTTTTTGCATTGAGTTAACACTGCTCCACAAGCTTGCTTACTTGCATCCGTTATTATGCAAAATTCTTCGCTGAAATTTGGGTATTGTAATAAATTGGGATTAACTAATGCCGATTTGAGATATTCGAAGGCATGCTGGCATTCAGCTGTCCATTCGAATTTTACATCTTTTTTACATAATCTTGTTATGTGACGAGAAAATTTTGGATAAAACGTCTATAGTAATTGCAAAATGCAATAAATCGTCTAGCACTGTCCGCATCGTGTGGGACTGGATAATTTTTGATGACGTCATACTTTTTGTCATCTGGCAAGATTCCTTTATCTGTGCATTTGTGTCCCAAAAATGTGACTTCATGCATGAAAAATGAACATTTTTCTGGATGTAGCTTTAGGTTGTATTTCCTGCATTTCTCAAAAACATCAGTCAAGTTTTTAACCATATGTTTTTCGGAACAACCAATAACTATTAAATCATCCATATACAGGAATGCTTGAGAAGGTTCAAGTCCAGAGAAAGCTATAGTCATCATTCTCTGAAAAGAATTTGGTGCTATTTTTAGACCGAATGGTAATCGCGTGAAGCGATATGAGCCATTGCTCGTTGAAAAAGACGTTACATCTCTTGAACTTTCTTCGAGTTCAATTTGATGAAAACCTGACATTAAGTCTAGGCATGAAAAATATTTTGCTCTACCTAGTTGATCTAAAATATCATCAATTCTAGGTAGTGGGAATTTATCGGACAATTTTTTATTAATTTGACGATAGTCAATTACTAATCGCCATTTTTTCTTGTCAGAACCAGGAAGAGATTTCTTTGGAACTAACAAAAGTGGGCTGTTATATGGGGACACAGACGGTTCGACTGTTTGTAGAAATTATTTGTTGTGATTGATTCGGTTTCAAGTCCGAATACATCGCTATACTTGGTGCATAAATCTGTTAGTGTAGATTTGAATTGTGGTGGGAAATTTTTTGTTAATTGAGACATGACAGTTTTTTCTCTTGCTTCAGGATTGGTTTGAACTATGTCATAGTTCGAAAGTGATTCATATTGTAGATCTTTTATATTTACTATTTGATCTTTATTATTTGTATTTAGCAATCGGACAAATGCATTTTTGGTTGTTGCAACTGTGTTTGCAACATAAATGCCTTTTTGAATTTCCTGGTTTTTTATTAAAACACTATCTTCATTTGAGGATAGTTGTATTTTTCGGACAACCTGGGATCTTGCTGGTAGAAGTATTGAGTTATTACCAGAGCTGTATGTTATTGGAACGTATATTGGGAAATTCAAATTAGTTGGTCTCATCTTGAGCCAATCTTCTGTTTGATTAAAATCTAATTGACAATTGAATTTCTTTATGAAATCAATTCCTAATATTCCATCACATGGGATTAAGAAATGTGAATCTACTATATGAAAATCGTGTGGAATTATGTAATTGCCTGTCTGTATCTCAATGGAAGTTAATCCTTTGGATTGTATTAATTCTTGTCCTATTCCTTGAATATTAATTTTATTGTTGCCTTGGATATCATTAAAGATATCAGAATTTTCTTTTAGAAGAGAAATATCTGCACCTGTGTCTATTAAAAAGACAAGTTTTTTATTTGTTTCTACATTGACAAAATTAACAAATATGTTTTGGCTAAGATTAATTGTGTGAACCTTGTGTCTATTTATTGATGAGCAAAAGGGTGTTCGGAGTTTCCCGAGTTATTTTGGGCTACTCTTACATATCTCTGATTATTGTTGTTTTGGCCTCGGTTCGAGTTGCCACGGCCTCTAAAGTTTCCTCTATTATTATTATTATGGGTATTGTTATAACGATGAAAGCCTCTGTAATAAGGGCGGCCCCTTGTGTTATAACGACCGCCGTATGTACCGCGCTGAGTCTGATTTTGGTAGAACAGAACAGCGTTGGAATGTCCAGTTGCTTCTGTGCAACTGTCTATAAATTTAGGTATGGCATCGTTCATGCTGTTGAACGTGCCTGCTTGCATGATAACTTTTACCTTATCAATCGAGCAATTCCTCGTCATTGCTTTGACGGCTTGTGTCGTGCTATATTTGTTTGCAAGTTCTGGTTTCAAACCATCACTAATATAAGCACCTTCTAGAGCTTTTGTTAATTGCTCCACCTCTTGCGTGTAAAGGTTGGCTGTTTTGTTCTTTTGCTGCAGATTTAGTAATTTTGCAGAGAGTACCTCAACAGATTCCCCCTTTACTGTTCGCGAGAGTTTATCTTTAATTTCCTGTATAGTATTTTCCGTGCTAATGAGATTCCTAGCATGACCTTTTAGTTTGGTCTTAATGACATTGACTGCTAAAGTCTCATGTTCTCCTTTTATCGAATCTAACAAGTTCAGAGCGTCTTTGAAACTCTGTAGGTTTTCTGCTTTGCCGTCGTACTCAAATAATAGAGACGAGGCTGTTTTTAGGAAATCTACTACTGATTGTGCCATCTTGTTTACTATTTTACTCTCTGTTGGCTTATTTCTTTCCTCAGCAATTACGTCTAGTAATAGTTCAGCTGGGAAATTTAGTGTATTTGGAACAAGTACTTGTAACTTGTGCCTTTGTGACACATATAATATGTTCTCTTTTAATCGAGATATTATATCTTTTACTTGTGTCTGTTGTAACGAAGAAAATTTCGTGTTGTGGTCAAGTATTATGACACGAACCTCGTTATATTTTCCTAATAGTGTCTCTAAATGTTTTATCTTTGTATCGTTACTTATTGGTGCACTCTTATTGAGGCACTTAAACGATCTATCAAAGTCTTCCCGCAGTTTCTTGATTTTAGCTATTATATTTAGCCAATCCATCAAGTTAGGAACTGGGGTGTTAATAAAAAGATTTATTTAATAAATTTAATAAAAAGATTTATTTAATTATATTTTATATTTCATTTTATATTTTCATATTTATTTATATGGTCATAACTAGGCTTGTTTTTTTTTTCTTTCCTTTTTGAAGCTTTTGACATGGCAGTTTTATTCTTGCTTACTTGGGTTAAATTTGTTTTTTTTTTTTTTGCTTTAATTATTGCCTTTCAGCTATCAAACCCTGTCCAAGTCATTAGCTCTGCTTACATATCTTTTCTTAAGGCATTTACTATGCATTTTGTATATTTTATAACATGTATTTATCAACATAATTATTGTTATAATAATTAAACAAATTATTATGTAATCCAGGTTTAAAGGAACAACTTCGACCTTGTTGATTACATTGGCAGTGGAGTCCACTGACTTAACATCTACTAGACCCATTTTTGAAAAGAGTTTTTCTCCTAATACCTTAGCCTTAGCTTACCATGGCAGTGACAGCAGCAACAGCAGCAGCAAGACCAGAAACAACAACAACAAAAGCCCGACAACCTTCGGATAACATCGGCGGCGCATGCATCTGTCGGAACAACAGCAGCAACAGAGGTGTCTCTTAGGTGCGAGCGGCGGTTCTGGTGTCAATCCTTATGTAGGCAGATCCATAAGGCGGCGACACATCCACCAGCAGCAGCGCTAGCAGCGGTGGCGGCAGCAGCAGGAAGAATTCATTGCCACATTAGCCAAATAGCACGCATCGGCGGCTGCTTTCACCCTGGAAAAAGAAGCATGGATTATATCGAACTGCACTAGGCGGCGGCACACTCACCAGCAGCAGCAACAACATCAGCGGCAGCAGCAGCAGGAAATGATCACACCGCAAAATCCAATTGGCATTTTCCGACGTCCGTGTTTCTCGCCTGCTACCTGGCTAGCAACAGGGGCCTGCGCGATGGACATGACGACGATGACCTGCCCGATGTACGGCCACAAGTTGGAATCGGCCCTGTGCTGCCCGCCTGACCTATGCCAGGATAGCAACAACGGCAGCGGACCATGGATGCAGGAGGCGGCACTGGCGACGGTCCTCAGTCTTGCGTTTTCGCGGTGAGTAGGCGCTGAAATCGACGACAGCAACAGTGGCGGCGGCAGCAGGGAATGTTTATCTGCTGTCTCCGAGTGGCAATTTCCTGCCCAGTTGTAATGGACCTGATAATGTTTAAAAGAAACAAGCATTAGACTCGCTTCAAATTGGAACATCAGCCAGACTGTACTCACGCACACACTCAGACAAACCTAAGCCTATAGACGACGCGGACTGCGGCACATTTTTTTTCCTTCACAAAAGTTTGTGCGCGCACCAAAGTTGACGGGCCACGCCGACCGTTGAATGCAGCACACCGACATCTCCGCAGCATCTACGTTACCAGCACCACTGAAAGCAGAAACAGGTTTGACTATGGGCAACGCGCAGAAAAATCAAATATTACAATAAGAAATACACACACAATTTTTTCTGCGTCGTTTCCGCTTGGAGAAGTGAGACCCTTTCCTGTATAAGCCATTGACACTGACAAGCGCGGGAGAAATACTGGAAATCCAAAAATACTAACCTGAACAATTCCAGTATTTCTGCCCGATAGGCGTTAGGCTGGCGGCAAAAAAGATAACAGCCGATAAGCCCGCCAAAAAAAGGCGCGAAATATCGATAATGAGCTGCAGTGAAATTGATAGCATATCGATATTCCGCCGTGCCTTTGAGCTATCGAAAAAGCCCGCCTACGCGCCTAGCCTAATTTTGCAAGTCAGTTGAGATTATAAAACCGACAGAGGCGCGCGCGCAGTAGTAGCTAAAAGTGAAGCCACCAGCAACAACAACAACTAATGGACGGCCAGAACGTGAACCAAAGCGGAGTGGGCATCGGTTTTATCCATCTCATCGGACGACAGCAACTGCTCATCCTCGCCGCCATCAGCTATAGTCTCATCGCTGGATACCATGTCATCGCTCAACTATATTCTAAAATTACTTACCATAACTATTTTCCCCTATTCCATAAGCTATTTCCTAAGTAACGTAATATTCAAATTCAAATTCCATGGCGCGCAAAAACTGCCGCCAAATATTTTAAAAACATGGCGCGCAAAAACTACCGACAAATATTTCAAAAACATGGCGCGCATAAACTACCGACAAATATTTCAAAAATGTTTCTCCTGCTAATTTAAATTAAAAATTAATGTAACTTTAATCTATGGTATGCATATGTGCAGCCAAAAAATCCGAAAATGTAATTTGCCACAAATTGTCACTTTATATTTTTAAGCAAAAATCAGAGGACAATAAAAGGTCAGCGTCATTTGACGTTGAAAATATTTAAAAAAAAAAAAGAAACGAAATTGGGCACAACTCCAAATATGTAAATTTGATTCTTCGATCAGAATTGATTTCAGCCCGAAAATCGGTTCTCGTCTCTTGTGTTTACTTACACAAGCAAGTAAATTCTATTTTTAGATTTCTTACACTCTCATCGTAAGCGAGCAATGAGCTGAAAATTTAAACTTATTTATATGCAAAAGTGAAAACATATACACGTGGTCACCCAATCAGTGTTACCAGTCGACGGCTAAGTCAACTGCCCGAAAAGCTCTTCAAGGTGTGTGTCTCTTGGCTGAACTGGTTCCGATAACTTGAACCAGTATCGACATAGGTGGCTCCGCTGCCGCAATAGTTTAAAATTCCTCCGCCAGAGGGTGTCAACCAGTTCCGTAAAGCTCCAAAAGTTGGCGCTTCAGGTTGCTCCTTTATGATATTATGGACTGGCAAACAGTGCATATTGCGACTAGCAACAAACGCAAGAAAAATGAGAAAAATAACTCTTTGGACTCCGACGAATCACCCTAGCCAGGCGAGGTAAGAAGGAAGAATCCGGTCAAACATTCTCATACAATGGACGGACCGAGCACAAGCAGAGCCTATGCTCTAGCGGGTAATAGCTTCGCAATTCTGTCATTTGACGACGACGACGACGAGGATGTGTTCGACCATCTGCCAGCCAAGACTCCTCTACAGGAGAAGGAAAAGGAGAAACCTAAGGCATTCAAGCCACCCCCAATCTTCATCCCGGACGTGACCAACATATCTGTAATGTTGAAGATGATTACGACTCTCGTGGGCCCCAGCAAAGACTTCTCATATAAAAGTGAAAGAAATAACAACGTGCGAGTTATGATGCCCGACAAGGAGTCTTATACTGAGCTACGACAGCAACTCGTGGCCCAGAATAAAAGGCATCGCACATTTTAACCCAGAGATGAGAGAGCCTACAGAGTCGTAATCAAGGGTTTACATCGCACCGCTGATCGTGCCGAAATCCAAGAAGAACTGGAAAAACTGGGGCATAAGGTCAGAGACCTCCACAATCCTATTGGGAGGAAAACTAAAGAACCACTTGGGATCTTCTTCGCCAACCTCGAACCTGCAAGCAACAACAAGGAGGTATACCAGATCAGGAGACTGTGCAGGTCGGTCGTCACCATCGAGCCTCCGCTCAAATTCAATGACGTGCCCCAATGCTTCAGATGCCAAGGCTTTGGACACACCCAGCGCTACTGCTTTCTCGAACACCGCTGTGTAAAATGTGGTGGCCATCACGACACACGAACATGCACGAAGAAGGAGAACGAGTAGGCATGCATGCAAGAAGAACTGGAAAAACTGGGGCATAAGGTCAGAGACCTCCAAAATCCTATTGGGAGGAAAACTAAAGAACCACTTGGGATCTTCTTCGCCAACCTCGAACCTGCAAGCAACAACAAGGAGGTATACCAGATCAGGAGACTGTGCAGGTCGGTCGTCACCATCGAGCCTCCGCTCAAATTCAATGACGTGCCCCAATGCTTCAGATGCCAAGGCTTTGGACACACCCAGCGCTACTGCTTTCTCGAACACCGCTGTGTAAAATGTGGTGGCCATCACGACACACGAACATGCACGAAGAAGGAGACAGAGAAGGCATGCATGCAAGAAGAACTGGAAAAACTGGGGCATAAGGTCAGAGACCTCCACAATCCTATTGGGAGGAAAACTAAAGAACCACTTGGGATCTTCTTCGCCAACCTCGAACCTGCAAGCAACAACAAGGAGGTATACCAGATCAGGAGACTGTGCAGGTCGGTCGTCACCATCGAGCCTCCGCTCAAATTCAATGACGTGCCCCAATGCTTCAGATGCCAAGGCTTTGGACACACCCAGCGCTACTGCTTTCTCGAACACCGCTGTGTAAAATGTGGTGGCCATCACGACACACGAACATACACGAAGAAGGAGAACGAGAAGGCATGCTGCCTTCACTGCCAAGCTGACCACCCTGCCTCGTTTAGGGGGTGCCCTGCTTATAAAAAGGCGAAGGCACAGCAAGCCCCCAAACCCAGACCGGCCACCTCTATCAGCAAGCCCTGCACTACCAAGCTCCCAAGTATCTCCAATATGAGCTACAAAGATGCGCTCATGTCTACCCAAGTGCCACAGAAAACCAATCCCAACCTAACCCATCAAACCCCACCTGAAGCCCCGCAACCCAGCAACATGGAACAAATGTTTGCTCGCTTTGAAGGCATGGTCAAAATGATGATGCAGAATATGTTCTCGCAAATGACGCAGCTTGTTGCTTCCATCCTCAACGCAAAAGTATGCAAATAAGCCTAAAAATAGTTGTTTGGAATGCTAACGGCCTGCAGAAGAGCAGAGCTGAGGTGGAACACCTCCTAAAAACAGATGCCATCGATGTACTACTGGTATCAGAAACCCACTTTTGTCCCAGATCCCATTTTAGCTTTAGCGGCTTCGATGTTATCCCTACCAACCATCCATCTGGCAGAGCGCGCGGAGGAGCAGCCATGCTCATCAGAAGTGGCATCCAGCACACGAAGCTATCAGCGTTTCAGGAGGAATGGGCCCAGTGTGCCCTGGCCAGAATATCCAGCCTACATGGAGACGTGCCTGTTGGAGCGGTCTACTTCCCCCCCAGACACTCGATCACCGAGACTCACCTACAAGTGTTTTTCGAGTCCTTTGGACCTCGCTTTATAGTAGCCAACGCCAAACACTCCTGGTGGGGGTCCCGCTCCATCAACCCCAAAGGCAGAACGCTCCACAGATTCCTGCAGAGCACAAGACTGGAGACTCCTCTGGAGAGCCTACCCACTGGCCTACAAACCCTGCCTTGCTGCCCGATCTCCTGGACTTTGCCATCTCCAAAGGCATAGGGCAAGCCAGACTAACCTGCTCCAACTATAACAAGCTGCTATCCGACCACAGCGCTATTAAAATGATTCTCAACATCCCCGTCCTCAAAAAAGAGTTGCCCAGAAGACTCACCGGGAAGCACACTGATGCCTCCAAGTTCACGCTCTGGATGCTGTCCTCCCTGCACCCGGATCCGCCACTCTCCACTCCAAGCAACATCGATGCGGCGATCAAGACTCTCACCGAGGAGATGCACAATGCTGCTGAGTTTGCCAATCATGCTCCTCCAACGACCCCGAGAACTCCTGGGAGAGACCTTCACTTCTGGTCTCCAGAAATTGCGACCTTCGTAGCGGAAAAAAGGCGCCTCAGGAGAATCTGGTTCTCCTCGCGCAACTCAAGGGACAAGGCAGCACTCAATAGAGCCACCAAGGCACTCAAGGACAAGCTGTGTACCCTACGGCAAGAGGAGCTGGAACCTGGTGACCCACAACACAATCTGTGGCATGTCACGCGTCATATCAGGAGGCCTGCAAAGAAGGCGTCGCCGGTGCGCAAAGTGGACGGTTCTTGGTGCCGCTCTGAAGCCGAAAGAGCTGAAGCGTTTGCAGATCACCTCCAGATTGCATTTACACTATTTGACAGATGCACTGGTGAAGAGTGTGCTGCCACCACCAGGTTCCTAGAGATTCCATGTCCTCCTAGCCTGCCAATAGAGCCCGTCACCCTAGAAGAGGGTGCGCAGGAGATTGCCTCTCTTAAGGCTAGCAAATCCTCAGGATTGGATCGCATCTATGCCACATCCCTTAAAATGCTGCCACCTCCCTGTTCCCAGTTGCTGGCCAACATATACAACAGATGCTTCTCACTAGGGTACTTCCCGAGATCGTGGAAACGTGCAGAAGTCATTCTCATCCTCAAACCTGGAAAACCTGAAGCCAATCTTGCCTCATATAGACCGATTAGTCTGCTGGCAATCTTCTCCAAAATACTCGAAAGAGTATTTCTGCGCAGAGTGTTGCCAGTACTGGACGAGGCTGGACTGATCCCTGATCACCAGTTTGGATTCAGGCGATCCCACGGAACACCCGAGCAATGCCACCGGCTCGTAGCACGCATCCTCGATGCATTCGAGAACAAAAGCTACTGTTCGGCCGTCTTCCTGGATGTCAAGCAGGCGTTCGACAGAGTGTGGCATCCTGGACTCCTCTACAAACTCAAGTCCCACCTTCCCAGTTCACACTATGCCCTACTCAAATCGTATACTGAAGGAAGAGAGTTCCAAGTGCGATGCGTTCATCAACCAGCACGCCAAGGCCCATACGAGCCGGAGTACCTCAAGGCAGCGTCCTTGGTCCCATCCTCTACATCCTATGTACAGCACACCTCCCTATCATACCCTCCCGTTACCTCACAGCAGCCACCTATGCAGATGACACGGCGTTCCATGCCACTGCAACAAACCCTCAACTAGCATCAGCCATCATCCAGAGGCAACTGGATGCATTGGATCCATGGCTGAAACGCTGGAACATCGTGGTCAACGCTGAAAAATCCTCACACACAACCTTCTCTCTGCGCAGAGGAGAATGCCCCCCGGTCACACTCGACGGCGACACCATCCCTACCACCAGCACCCCCAATTACTTAGGGCTAACCCTGGGCAGAAGGCTGACTTGGGGCCCTCACATCAACATGAAGCGTATCCAGGTCAACATACGCCTTAAGCAACTTCACTGGCTCATCGAAAAAAAGTCCAAACTGCGAGAAAAACTAAAGATTCTCGTCTACAAGACTATTCTCAAGCCAATCTGGACGTACGGAATACAGCTATGGGGCACTGCAAGCGCTGCTCATAGAAGGAAGATCCAGCGATTCCAAAACAGATGCTTGAGAATAGTCTCAAACGCCCATCCCTACCACGAAAATTCCGCCATCCACGAGGAGCTTGGGATTCCATGGGTAGAGGACGAGATCTTTAGACACAGTGTGAGATATGCTAGCCGACTGGAGAACCACCCCATCCACCTGAACATCAACCTTCTGGACAACAGCCAATCCCTAAGACGCCTGCAGAGAACGCACATAATTATACTTAACCCCTACCCAAGTACATTCCAAGTACTCCCCTTACGTTAATGTTCTCCCCCATACAAATTAATTTATTTAATTAATTAATTGTCCACTAGGACAGATTTTAAATAATAAATAAAAAGCTATACTCGAGATTTTATTACTTGGACTGCAATGTCCTCAAATGATACTTTTGCAAGGTCTACTAATTTGATGGCCAGAATAAACCTACTTTTGTCCATCAATCTCCGGTACTGCACTCAAAACTTCCCTAATGTAGGCCCTAATGCCGGCCGAATTGTCTGTCATTTTGTTTAATTTTATTTCCTGATATTCTATATTCCCTGAATCTTCTGTGCAGTCAGGTTCTCTCCCCCAACCTCAATTGCCACGGAACTGGAACGCCAAAATACTGGCCCACTGACCCTGCAAAAACACCAGACATCTTTGACTTTGCGATCTCCGGCGGTCTGGACCCGGCAAGAAGAGGTGGAAGACCTTCTCTCGGACCATAGTGCCATTGCCGTTTCGGTCTACTCCTCAGCCATGTTGAGATCCGCGGGTAAAAAGTTAATCTTCAAAACGTCCGACATCAGCAAATACCACCACTGGCTGAACAACACGACAGTCACTAACCCACCATTGGATACCCCTGAACTTATCGATGCGGCCGTTGCGAACCTCACCTCGCAAATTCAGGAGGCAGCAACTCACGCTGCTCCAAGGTTCTCTAACCAAAACAGCTCTCAACAGAGCCACCAAGGAGCTGAAGGAAACTCTGGTCAGGCTGAGGAAGGAGGCCCTCGACAGCTTTGTTGGTAATCTCGCACCGCGTGATCCCTACCACAACCTGTGGAATGTTACCAAGCGCATCAGGAGGCCACTTAAGAGGTTCCTGCCCATCAGAAGACAAGACAACTCATGGTGCAGAACCGAGACCGAAAGAGTCAACGCATTCGCCGAGCACTTGGAGGAAGTCTTCACACCAGCCAATCGATGTTCCCCAAATGAAGCAGCCGAAACAGCCAGGCTTCTGACAGAACCTCTCTCTGACTCCGAGTCGATGACCCAGGCCACGGAAGAGGAGATCATCAATTTAATAGCGGCAATGGTAACCACAAGGCACCAGGCGATGATGCCATCAATGTCATTGCTATAAAGCTCCTACCCCCTATTAGCAAGTCACTAATCACGACCATAATAAATAAGTGCTTGCAATTGGGGCACTTCCCTTCATCATGGAAACGCGCCGAAGTAGTTATGATCCTGAAGCCTGGTAAACATGAAGCCAATCTCGCCTCCTACCGCCCGATCAGCTTACTGCCAGTACTCTCCAAGATACTCGAAAGAGTATTTTTGTGCAGAGTATTGCCGGTGATTGAGGAGGCTGGTATGATCCCTGATCACCAGTTTGGCTTTAGGCGACGCCACGGGTCACCAGAGCAAGGCCAACGAGTAGCGCAATATATCCTGGACGCCTTTGAGAATAAGAAATACTGCCTAGCAGTAATGCTGGACATTAAGCAAGCCTTTGATCGTGTCTGGCACCCCGGTCTCCTCCTGAAGCTCAAAAACGGCCTGCCCCAGCCATTTTTCAAGTTCTTGAAGTCGTTCTTGGAGAGCAGAAGGTTCGCCGTCAGGTGTGGAGAAGCGCGCTTAGGCGTCAAAGAAGCCCGTGAAGGAGTTCCCCAGGGAAGCGTTCTAGGTCCGCTCCTCTACAATGCGTATACGGCCGACCTGCCGGTGATACCGAGCCAGTACATTATGGCAGCCACTTACGCCGATGATACTGCGTTCCTAACAACAGCAGATACCCCAGCAGAGGCCTCCCAGACTATGCAGGAGCAACTAGATCTACTGAACACGTGGCACAAGAGATTGAATATATCGGTAAACAGCGACAAGTCAACCGCCACCACCTTCGCAACTCGGCGCGGCACAGGCTGACCTTCAGTCAGTCTCAAAGGGTCTCCAATCCCAGAGGTAGCCAATCCAAATTATCTTGGCTTTACACTGGACAGGAGACTTACATGGAGACCACACCTGCCAAAGAAGCGGAAACAGGCGGAGAACCGAGTCCGTGAATTCTACTGGCTGATGGACAGACGATCTAAGCTACCGACTTCCACTAAGCTCCTTATATACAAAGCGATTATAAGGCCAATCTGGACGTATGGCATTCAACTGTGGGGCACTGCATCGAAAACTAACATAAACATTATCCAGACCTTCGAAAACAAAACACTCCGAACCGCCACCAACGCTCACCCTTTCCACGATAATGCCACTATCCACGAGGTCCTCAGCTTCCAATGGGTGGAGGATGAGATCAAGAAAAGCAGCAGGCAGTACAAGCAGAGGCTTCAAGACCACCCAAACAACCTGGCACAAAACCTGCTGGACTCCAGTCAACGCACCAGGAGGCTGCACCGATCCCACCCTTTGGACCTCCCTGGCTTTTAGACACGCGCATTAAAATTAAAATTACATACATACATGATGATATAAATCATACATAAAATATCTACAGTTATTGTAAAGTTTTCGCAACAAATTATGTAATCCATTAATTGTCTACCGTTAAGTTTAGTCCTCAAATTTAATAATTGTCCGCGAAGGACAGTTTTAAATAAATATACACAAAAAAAAAAAACTTAGTTAAAGTGGAATTCAGAATTGTTTGTATCGATATGTTTAGATCGAACTTTTCTTTGATATTTATTAGGTTATTTCTTAGTCTAATCAAAATTTTGGACACTGTTTTTTTGTCTAATTTCCCTCTTTGGTCATGTATAAGGGATCTTGCCTGATTCTACCAGAATGGTTGTATGCTTATTAGCAGTTTGTTTTCGGATTGTTCTATTCCGCGACAAACAAATGTTTAAATATTAATAATAAATATAATAAAGAAATATAAATATATGTCTTTTTTTTTCTTTTATTTCATTTAAGTGTGCTGTTAAATTTTGCCAATGCATAATTTAGTTCAAAGATTTTTAAGTATTAAAAAAAATTTTTCGATTTTAATATTATTGTTCTTTTATTAATGACCTAATTATTTAAAAATTAAATTGTTTCTAGGCCATCGGGCCTGATATAATATCGTTTCTTTAGGCATTTATTGTGCAATTTATACACGATTATTGTTATATAGGTTATATTGTTTGACTCTATCTCTACTTTGTTTATGAAATTTGCAGTGGAATCCACTGTTTTTGTATCAACTAAGCCCATATTGGGTTTTATGGTTCAGTATTTTCATAAATTTCTTCTTTATATATTCTGTTTTTCTCTATTGACATTTACGTTAAAAATTGTATTAATATTTGTATTTTTATTTTTGAATTTTATGTTTTTTAATTCTGT
The DNA here is from genome assembly GCF_004382145.1 of Drosophila mauritiana. Taxonomy (NCBI): domain Eukaryota; kingdom Metazoa; phylum Arthropoda; class Insecta; order Diptera; family Drosophilidae; genus Drosophila; species Drosophila mauritiana. Next base: position 126,662 of record NW_022881584.1, read on the forward strand.
GTTTAAAAAGAAAATTTTGCTTATAATTTTTTCCTGTTCCTTTTCATGTTCCAGCCTATTGCTTTTGTATAGCTTTACAGGTATACGGCTCATCGGGCAGAAATATTCCTGCATAATTTTACAATTTTTTTATAGTTAGGACAAAAAAAATATGCATCGTAGTGAATTCAAAAAATTTTGAAACGCAGTGCTATTAAAAAAAAGTGCGCTTTCAGAAACGCTGTTGGTTCCCTTTTCCTTTACGTACGGTGCCGGTGCTGGCTGCACAAGCTGCTGTTATTACTGCTGCTACTGCTGCTGATGTTGGTGACTAGAGGTGTCCTTGCTGGCTTAACTTGTCGCGTTAAGCGGTGCCGGTGCTAGTTGTCGCACAATGTTCGCAAGTATACTTGGGGCTTCATGGTCCAGTCTAGTCCAGTCCAATACAAATTTCCTGTTGATTGGGATTGTAGTCCTTAGGCCCTAAAGGTAAAAGAGATCAAAGCTTTCCTTGGATTAACAGGATTTTATCGTAAATGTATCCAATATTATGCAGACATAGCAAAAACAATGACCAAATGGAAAAAAATGCTCAAAGACATTGCACATTGAGGCATTCAAAAAACTTTAAGCTTTCTTAATAAGAGAATCAATTCTCCAACTACCAGATTTAAAAATTACTTTAACCACATATGCCAGTAATTTAGCCTTTGGGGCGGTACTTTTTCAAAATGGTCATCCTATACCCTTTATTAGCAGACCACTTAATTTTTTTGTTTAACTTTACTTATATTTATTTAATCTTCTTGAATAAGAACTAACAATAAGTTTAAAAATCTTAGTTATTACAAATTTCTAAGCAGTTGTTTTATTTTTCCAACTGTTCTGTGACTAAACGTCACTAAAATTTTCTTCGCTTGGTTGGTAGGTTTTTTCGATAGGTGGTTGAGGAAAGCTAGCTATGATATTTTTCAATAAGTTCTGGGATTGGTGGAATATTTAAGTCTCTTTGGATGTTTTCGTTCCGAATGATGATGATGATAAACCAATCTTCCTTTGGGTTGAATTCTAATTGGCAGTTAAATTTTTTTATAAAATCAATGGTATGGGAAATTGTTGATTAACAATATGAAAATTGTGAGGGATTATGTATTTATCTGTTTATAACTCTATTGAGGTTAAGCCCTTAGATTCAATAATCTCTTGGCTTATGCCTTGAATGTTTATTATACTGTCATCTTGTATACTTTTGAAGTAGTCGGCTTCTTATTTTAGTATGGAAATATCTGCGCCCGTGTCAACTAAGAAAATTAATATTTTTCCTGTTGACACATGGTCAAATGCAATGAATATATTTATATTTAGATTGATTGAATGTACATGAGCTTTGCTTCCTCTATTTGAGTTGCCACGGCCTCTATAATTGTTACCCTTATTTTCGTTACCGTTATTGCCGTAATTGTTATTGTAGTTATTGTATCGGCTATTGTAATGACCATTGCCGCTGCCGCGACCATTACCTCTATAACCTTGGCCTCTAGAGTTAGAATTAGAGTACCATAATCTCTCTTTGAATACATTACATGATTCACATTTCCGGTTACTCTGGTGCTAGTTCTTATGTACGTACCTACGACAGCGTCCATAGTTGTGCACGTACCTGCTTCTAGCACAGTTTTCACACTTTCGTGTTCGGTCTTTTTGATCATCACATCGATGATATACATCATATCATACATACATTATCTACAGTTATTGTAAAGTTTTCGCAACAAATTATGTAATCCATTAATTGTCTACCGTTAAGTTTAGTCCTTGATAGGATGCTGGGGTCTCCTGGTCCTGAAAAATTCCTAGTTTGCTGAAAATAGAACACTCGAAAAAACACTCGAAGACTTGTAGAAATAGCGCGGGCGCGACCGGGCGTATGTTTATTGATCGTGGTTAGTTTTTACACTAAAGCTTATTCTAATGAGTTGGGTTCTCCCAAGCGCAACGGAGACTCCTCGGAGACTCTGTGGTGAAGAGCGGGAGAGCGTAAGAGGGAGTGGAGAGCGTAAGAGGGAGCGGAGAGCGGGTGACAGTCCAAACACCGTAACTTGAACATTCCGCCCCCCTTGCAATCACTGGGGTTGCAACATAGCCATCCTACGGCAAGCTGCAGGCACCGGACACGATCCACCCAAACACGGTCTTTTGAGCGACCGGCATTCCCTCGTCGAAGGTCAGGAATCCGGATTGGATAACCTTAGGATAAATATCCGCTCCTAAGACCATGGAGACGGTAGCCGGCCGATGGAACTCGTCATCAGCCAGCATGATGTCCCGGTACTTGGACACTACGGTGTCGCTCAATGCCCGGACAGGTGTGCGGATCCGCACCCTGGGCTCGATCTTGAGCACGACCTCCAGCTTCGTGTTCGCGTCGATCCTGGAGCGAATCGTCGTCGTGCAGACCTTCTCGTCGCCAACATTGGTCAAACCCGTCGGAGACGCCTTTTCTCTGACTTGAGCTCATTAACCCGCGGATTCCAAAAGTGGACGTCTCTACTGCTGTCCCTCGGGTGGTTAGAGAACCTTGAATTGCCGAGGTGAGGTTCGCAACGGCCGCATCGATAAGTTCAGGGGTATCCAATGGTGGGTTAGTGAATGTCGTGTTGTTCAGCCAATGGTGGTATTTGCTGATGTCGGACGTTTTGAAGATTTACTTTTTACCCGCGGATCTCAACATGGCTGAGGCGTAGACCGAAACGGCAATGGCACTATGGTCCGAGAGAAGGTCTTCCACATCTCTGGTCTGGAGTAGGCAGCGGCTAATGTAATGTCGCCGTGGGTGGTGCTTACCGATATTCGGGCGCATTGCACCCAATCCTCTTGAATGGGTGGTTTGGTGTCGAATTTGATGCTGCTGCGAATAAGGATGGCGGCGCCGCCGCGTGATGAACCATTTGACACGAGGTCATACCCCCTTAAGGTGAAGTAGCACCTGTCTGAAAAATGGGTTTCGGATATGAGGAGAATATCTGCTTGGTTGGTCTTGCAATAAAGCTCGACCTCGGGCCTGTTGTTGATGAGGCCGTTTGCGTTCCAGATGGTGATGTCTAGTGCTGTTTGCATAGGGACTTGCAGACGGTTGCCATCATCTGATTCATTTGACTCATAACCTTCTCCATCATCTGATTCGTTTGACTCATCGCCTTCTCCATCATTTTTTCAAACATGGCTTATATATGAGACCGAAAGTGAACGGATTGTCTAACGAAGAAATTGAACGGGCTTTAAACTTCGATTGGGATGTTTCTAGTGACGAAGAAAGTGGTGATGAGATAAGAGACATTTATACGGTACTGGAGAAGAATTTAGAAGGAATTCTTGAAAGGGGAGAAAGTATCGAGATTGACCTTCTGTGATACAGTGATTGAAGGATGTGAACATGACTCAGTTGCTTGGAGAAAATTGATCCAAAGACGCTAAAGTATAGAACATGGCCGTTTGTAGCTCCAGAGAGTATTTTTGAAGATGACAAAACTTTGGATTTCGGGGAGATAAAGACGCCAGTGGAGTTCTTCTACACATTTTTTGATACTCAGCTAATTCATTGAATGGCAAGGCAAACTGATATATATAGTTTGCAGGAGCAAGGCATTCAACTTAAATGTACTGATGAGGAAATCAAACGCTACATTGGCATTTTATTGTACTTGGGTGTTTTAAAACTATCGCAACTCAGAATGGCATGGTCAAAGGATTTAAAGCTTACCACAATAACTGATTCAATGCCGCGTGGGAGATTTGAAAAAATAAAACAATGCTTACATTTCAACGACAAACAAACAATTAAAAAAAGGAGATTCCAACTATGATGAACTCTACAAGATCCGCCCTTTGCTCCGAATTCTCAAAGAAAATTTTGGAAAACTACCTCAGGAGGAAGAGCATCAAAGTGTCGATGAGCAAATAATTGCATTCAAAGGTACGTTTTTAATTTTCTTTTAAATTGGCTTTATTTTTATTAATTGTTTTTTTTGCAGGTCGATCCACGATTAAGCAATATAATCCAGCTAAACCTCATAAATGGGGTCTTATGGTAAAATGTTTACGCGTGCTGGAATATCTGGATTAGTTTTTGATTTTACGCTATATGTTGGAGAAGGCACTTGACCTTCTTATGGCTTGGGAATATCTTCTGATGTAGTCTTATATTTGGCAAAAAGTCTTCCCAAGGACAAAAGTTTTAAACTATATTTTAATAATTGGTTTACGTCTGTAAGCTTTCTGATTTCGTTTAAGAAAATAGGAATCTTTGCAACAGGTACTGTACGTAAAAATCGCATAAGAAATTGCCAACTGCTCTCAGATGCGGAATTAAAAAATCGCGGAAGGGGTCTTTTGATAAAAAATGCGAAATTAACCATAATCTTGTGTGTGTAAAATGGTCTGACAATAAGCCCGTTCAACTAATATCTTCGTGTGAAGGTGATCAGCCTGTTGGAATATGCAAACGTTGGAGCCCAAAAGAAAAAGCTTACATTGATATTTCAAGGCCAGCTATTGTTGCTTCATACAATAAAGGTATGGGTGGAGAAGATTCGGCAGATATGCTGATGGAGCTCTACAAAATTAACCACCGATCAAAAAAGTGGTACATAAGAATTTTTATCGATGCCCGGGAACATACGTTACAAATGCTTAGCTACTATATAGGAAACGATTGAACTTGGTAAACAAAACCAAAAACATATTCCCCTTATAAAATTCCACTAACGCTACTTAATTTCAAAAAAGAAGAGGTCGACCAACAAATGCAGAAAGAGAAAGCTCAGTGGTATCATTGTGATCCACAAGCAGTGTTTCTTCGCATCAATCAAAGAAGTACAAATTTCAGACAAATCCTTCAGTGTCACAACGTTATGATAAAGTTGAGCATTGGGTAGTTTTTGGAGAAAGAGGACGTTGCAGACTGTGCAAAACTGCAACACCGATGACCAAATGCCTTAAATGCAAGGTCCATCTGTGCTGCAATAACAATAAAAACTGTTTTTGGTCATACCACGCTTAAATTGTTATAAAAAAAAATATTTCATATTCTGTGAATTATAAAAAAACAATGCTTACACACCACTACTGCCCAACGTTGCTCACAAGCAACTTTCGCTACCGCCCAAACTAATAGGCGTAGCATACTAAAATTTGTTGCTACATTTTTCTAAAAATAAATTTTTTTTTTGGTTGTATTTATTTAAAACTGTCCGTTGCGGACAATCATTAAATTTGAGGACTAAACTTAACGGTAGAGAATTAATTGATTACATAATTTGTTTCGAAAACTTTACAATAACTGTCGATATTTTATGTATGATGTATACCATCATGTATGTATATAATTTTAATTTTAATGTGCGTGTCTAATTGCCAGTGAGGCCCAAAGGGTGGGTCGGTGCTGCCTCCTGGTGCGTTGACTGGAGTCCAGCAGGTTTTGTGCCAGGTTGACTGCCTGCTGCTTTTCTTGATCTCATCCTCCACACTGGGCAAGCTGAGGACCTCGTAGATAGTGGCATTATCGTGGAAAGGGTGAGCGTTGGTGACGGTGCGGAGCGTTTTGTTTTCGAAGGTCTGGATAATGTTATTGTTACATTTCGATGCAGTGCCCCACAGTTGAATGCCATACGTCCATATTGGCCTTATGATCGCTTTGTAGATAAGGAGCTTAGTGGAAGTCGGTAGCTTAGATCGTCTGCCCATCAGCCAGTAGAATTCACGGACTCGGTTCTCCGCCTGTTTCCGCTTCTTTAGCAGGTGTGGTCTCTATGTAAGTCTCCTGTCCAGTGTAAAACCAAGATAATTTGGATTGGCTAACTCTGGGATTGGAGACCCGTTGAGACTGACTGGAGGGCAGATGCCGCGTCGAGTTGCGAAGGTTTTGGCGTTTGACTTGTCGCTGTTTACCGATACATTCCATCTCTTGTGCCACGTGTTCAGTAGATCTAGTTGCTCCTGCATAGTCTGGGAGGCCTCTGCTGGGCCTCTGCAACAGCAGATTGTTAGGAACGCAGTATCATCGGCGTAAGTGGCTGCCATAATGTACTGGCTCGGTATCACCGGCAGGTCGGCCTTATACGCATTGTAGAGGAGCGGACCGAGAACGCTTCCTTGGGGAACTCCTGCACGGGCTTCTTTGACGCCTGAGACCGGGGTGCCAAAAACGATCAAAGGCTTGCTTAATGACCAGCATTACTGCTAGGCAGTATTTCTTATTCTCAAAGGCGTCCATGATATATTGCGCTACTCGGTGGCCTTGCTCTGGTGTCCCGTGGCGGCGCCTAAAGCCAAACTGGTGATCAGGGATCAGACCAGCCTCCTCAATCACCGGCAATACTCTGCACAAAAATACTCTTTCCAGTATCTTGGAGAGTACTGGCAGTAAGCTGATCGGGCGGTAGGAGGCGAGATTTGCTTCATTTTTACCAGGCTTCAGGATCATAACTACTTCGGCGCGTTTCCATGATGAAGGGAAGTGCCCCAATTGCAAGCACTTATTTATTATGGTCGTGATTAGTGACTTGCTAATAGGGGGTAGGAGCTTTATAGCAATGGCATTGATGGCATCATCGCCTGGAGCCTTGTTGTTACCCATTGCCGCTATTAAATTGCTGATCTCCTCTTCCGAGGCCTGGGGTATCGACTCGGAGTCAGAGAGAGGTTCTGTCAGGAGCCTGGCTGTTTCGGCTGCTTCATTAGGGGAACATCTAGTGGCTGGTGTGAAGACTTCCTCCAAGTGCTCGGCGAATGCGTTGGCTCTTTCGGTCTCGGTTCTGCACCATGAGTTGTCTTCTCTTCTGATGGCCGGGATCCTCTTCAGTGGCCTCTTGATGCGTAACATCAAGGTTCCATAGGTTGTGGTGGGGATCACCCGGCGCTAGATTACCAACAAAGCTATCGAGGGCCTCCTTCCTCAGCCTGACCAGAGTTTCATCAGGTCCTTGGTGGCTCTGTTGAGAGCTGTTTTGTCTCTAGGGTTCCTGGAGAGGAACCAAACCCGTCGGAGACGCCTTTTCTCTGACTTGAGCTCATTAACCCGCGGATTCCAAAAGTGGACGTCTCTACTGCTGTCCCTTGGGTGGTTAGAGAACCTTGGAGCAGCGTGAGTTGCTGCCTCCTGAATTGCCGTGGTGAGGTTCGCAACGGCCGCATCGATAAGTTCAGGGGTATCCAATGGTGGGTTAGTGACTGTCGTGTTGTTCAGCCAGTGGTGGTATTTGCTGATGTCGGACGTTTTGAAGATTTACTTTTTACCCGCGGATCTCAACATGGCTGATGCGTAGACCGAAACGGCAATGGCACTATGGTCCGAGAGAAGGTCTTCCACCTCTCTGGTCTCTCTGGTTCTTGCCGGGTCCAGGCCGCCGGATATCGCAAAGTGTCAAGATGTCTGCAGTTTTGCAGGGTCAGTGGGCCAGTATGTTGGCGTTCCAGTTCCGTGGCAATTAAGGTTGCGGGAGAGAACCTGCCTGACCAGCGCGCGTCCTTTTGGATTGCATACTCTGGAACCCCACCAAGTGTGCTTGGCGTTAAAGTCTCCTCCTATGACGAATTTGGTGCCGAGGCTGTCCAAAAGCGAAGAGAAGCAATCGTCCGTGGCTCTAAATCTGGGTGGGCAGAAGGCAGCGGCTAATGTAATGTCGCCGTGGGTGGTGCTTACCGATATTCGGGCGCATTGCACCCAATCCTCTTGAATGGGTGGTTTGGTGTCGAATTTGATGCTGCTGCGAATAAGGATGGCGGCGCCGCCGCGTGATGAACCATTTGACACGAGGTCATACCCCCTTAAGGTGAAGTAGCACCTGTCTGAAAAATGGGTTTCGGATATGAGGAGAATATCTGCTTGGTTGGTCTTGCAATAAAGCTCGACCTCGGGCCTGTTGTTGATGAGGCCGTTTGCGTTCCAGATGGTGATGTCTAGTGCTGTTTGCATAGGGACTTGCAGACGGTTGCCATCATCTGATTCATTTGACTCATAACCTTTTCCATCATCTGATTCGTTTGACTCATCGCCTTCTCCATCATTTTTTCAAAAATGGCTTATTTGATATATGAGACCGAAAGTGAACGGATTGTCTAACGTAGAAATTGAACGGGCTTTAAACTTCGATTGGGATGTTTCTAGTGACGAAGAAAGTGGTGATGAGATAAGAGACATTTATACGGTACTGGAGAAGAATTTAGAAGGAATTCTTGAAAGGGGAGAAAGTATCGAGATTGACCTTCTGTGATACAGTGATTGAAGGATGTGAACATGACTCAGTTGCTTGGAGAAAATTGATCCAAAGACGCTAAAGTGTAGAACATGGCCGTTTGTAGCTCCAGAGAGTATTTTTGAAGATGACAAAACTTTGGATTTCGGGGAGATAAAGACGCCAGTGGAGTTCTTCTACACATATTTTGATACTCAGCAAATTCATTGAATGGAAAGGCAAACTGATATATATAGTTTGCAGGAGCACGGTATTCAACTTAAATGTACTGATGAGGAAATCAAACGCTACATTGGCATTTTATTGTACTTGGGTGTTTTAAAACTACCGTAACTCAGAATGGCATGGTCAAAGGATTTAAAGCTTACCACAATAACTGATTCAATGCCGCGTGGGAGATTTGAAAAAATAAAAGAATGCTTACATTTCAACGACAAACAAACAATTAAAAAAAGGAGATTCCAACTATGATGAACTCTACAAGATCCGCCCTTTGCTCCGAATTCTCAAAGAAAATTTTGGAAAACTACCTCAGGAAGAGCATCAAAGTGTCGATGAGCAAATAATTGCATTCAAAGGTACGTTTTTAATTTTCTTTTAAATTGGCTTTATTTTTATTAATTGTTTTTTTTGCAGGTCGATCCACGATTAAGCAATATAATCCAGCTAAACCTCATAAATGGGGTCTTAAAATGTTTACGCGGGCTGGAATATCTGGATTAGTTTTTGATTTTACGCTATATGTTGGAGAAGGCACTTGACCTTCTTATGGCTTGGGAATATCTTCTGATGTAGTCGTATATTTGGCAAAAAGTCTTCCCAAAGACAAAAGTTTTAAACTATATTTTAATAATTGGTTTACGTCTGTAAGCCTTCTGATTTCGTTTAAGAAAATAGGAATCTTTGCAACAGGTACTGTACGTAAAAATCGCATAAGAAATTGCCAACTGCTCTCAGATGCGGAATTAAAAAAACGCGGAAGGGGTCTTTTGATAAAAAATGCGAAATTAACCATAATCTTGTGTGTGTAAAATGGTCTGACAATAAGCCCGTTCAACTAATATCTTCGTGTGAAGGTGATCAGCCTGTTGGAATATACAAACGTTGGAGCCCAAAAGAAAAAGCTTACATTGATATTTCAAGGCCAGCTATTGTTGCTTCATACAATAAAGGTATGGGTGGAGAAGATTTGGCAGATATGCTGATGGAGCTCTACAAAATTAACCACCGATCAAAAAAGTGGTACATAAGAATTTTTATCGATGCCCGGGAACATACGTTACAAATGCTTAGCTACTATATAGGAAACGATTGAACTTGGTAAACAAAACCAAAAACATATTCCCCTTATAAAATTCCACTAACGCTACTTAATTTCAAAAAAGAAGAGGTCGACCAACAAATGCAGAAAGAGAAAGCTCAGTGGTATCATTGTGATCCACAAGCAGTGTTTCTTCGCATCAATCAAAGAAGTACAAATTTCAGACAAATCCTTCAGTGTCACAACGTTATGATAAAGTTGAGCATTGGGTAGTTTTTGGAGAAAGAGGACGTTGCAGACTGTGCAAAACTGCAACACCGATGACCAAATGCCTTAAATGCAAGGTCCATCTGTGCTGCAATAACAATAAAAACTGTTTTTGGTCATACCACGCTTAAATTGTTATAAAAAAAAAATATTTCATATTCTGTGAATTATAAAAAAACAATGCTTACACACCACTACTGCCCAACGTTGCTCACAAGCAACTTTCGCTACCGCCCAAACTAATAGGCGTAGCATACTAAAATTTGTTGCTACATTTTTCTAAAAATAAATTTTTTTTTTGGTTGTATTTATTTAAAACTGTCCGTTGCGGACAATCATTAAATTTGAGGACTAAACTTAACGGTAGAGAATTAATTGATTACATAATTTGTTTCGAAAACTTTACAATAACTGTCGATATTTTATGTATGATGTATACCATCATGTATGTATATAATTTTAATTTTAATGTGCGTGTCTAATTACCAGTGAGGCCCAAAGGGTGGGTCGGTGCTGCCTCCTGGTGCGTTGACTGGAGTCCAGCAGGTTTTGTGCCAGGTTGACTGCCTGCTGCTTTTCTTGATCTCATCCTCCACACTGGGCAAGCTGAGGACCTCGTAGATAGTGGCATTATCGTGGAAAGGGTAAGCGTTGGTGACGGTGCGGAGCGTTTTGTTTTCGAAGGTCTGGATAATGTTATTGTTACATTTCGATGCAGTGCCCCACAGTTGAATGCCATACGTCCATATTGGCCTTATGATCGCTTTGTAGATAAGGAGCTTAGTGGAAGTCGGTAGCTTAGATCGTCTGCCCATCAGCCAGTAGAATTCACGGACTCGGTTCTCCGCCTGTTTCCGCTTCTTTAGCAGGTGTGGTCTCTATGTAAGTCTCCTGTCCAGTGTAAAACCAAGATAATTTGGATTGGCTAACTCTGGGATTGGAGACCCGTTGAGACTGACTGGAGGGCAGATGCCGCGTCGAGTTGCGAAGGTTTTGGCGTTTGACTTGTCGCTGTTTACCGATACATTCCATCTCTTGTGCCACGTGTTCAGTAGATCTAGTTGCTCCTGCATAGTCTGGGAGGCCTCTGCTGGGCCTCTGCAACAGCAGATTGTTAGGAACGCAGTATCATCGGCGTAAGTGGCTGCCATAATGTACTGGCTCGGTATCACCGGCAGGTCGGCCTTATACGCATTGTAGAGGAGCGGACCGAGAACGCTTCCTTGGGGAACTCCTGCACGGGCTTCTTTGACGCCTGAGACCGGGGTGCCAAAAACGATCAAAGGCTTGCTTAATGACCAGCATTACTGCTAGGCAGTATTTCTTATTCTCAAAGGCGTCCATGATATATTGCGCTACTCGGTGGCCTTGCTCTGGTGTCCCGTGGCGGCGCCTAAAGCCAAACTGGTGATCAGGGATCAGACCAGCCTCCTCAATCACCGGCAATACTCTGCACAAAAATACTCTTTCCAGTATCTTGGAGAGTACTGGCAGTAAGCTGATCGGGCGGTAGGAGGCGAGATTTGCTTCATTTTTACCAGGCTTCAGGATCATAACTACTTCGGCGCGTTTCCATGATGAAGGGAAGTGCCCCAATTGCAAGCACTTATTTATTATGGTCGTGATTAGTGACTTGCTAATAGGGGGTAGGAGCTTTATAGCAATGGCATTGATGGCATCATCGCCTGGAGCCTTGTTGTTACCCATTGCCGCTATTAAATTGCTGATCTCCTCTTCCGAGGCCTGGGGTATCGACTCGGAGTCAGAGAGAGGTTCTGTCAGGAGCCTGGCTGTTTCGGCTGCTTCATTAGGGGAACATCTAGTGGCTGGTGTGAAGACTTCCTCCAAGTGCTCGGCGAATGCGTTGGCTCTTTCGGTCTCGGTTCTGCACCATGAGTTGTCTTCTCTTCTGATGGCCGGGATCCTCTTCAGTGACCTCTTGATGCGTAACATCAAGGTTCCATAGGTTGTGGTGGGGATCACCCGGCGCTAGATTACCAACAAAGCTATCGAGGGCCTCCTTCCTCAGCCTGACCAGAGTTTCATCAGGTCCTTGGTGGCTCTGTTGAGAGCTGTTTTGTCTCTAGGGTTCCTGGAGAGGAACCAAACCCGTCGGAGACGCCTTTTCTCTGACTTGAGCTCATTAACCCGCGGATTCCAAAAGTGGACGTCTCTACTGCTGTCCCTTGGGTGGTTAGAGAACCTTGGAGCAGCGTGAGTTGCTGCCTCCTGAATTGCCGTGGTGAGGTTCGCAACGGCCGCATCGATAAGTTCAGGGGTATCCAATGGTGGGTTAGTGACTGTCGTGTTGTTCAGCCAGTGGTGGTATTTGCTGATGTCGGACGTTTTGAAGATTTACTTTTTACCCGCGGATCTCAACATGGCTGATGCGTAGACCGAAACGGCAATGGCACTATGGTCCGAGAGAAGGTCTTCCACCTCTCTGGTCTCTCTGGTTCTTGCCGGGTCCAGGCCGCCGGATATCGCAAAGTGTCAAGATGTCTGGAGTTTTGCAGGGTCAGTGGGCCAGTATGTTGGCGTTCCAGTTCCGTGGCAATTAAGGTTGCGGGAGAGAACCTGCCTGACCAGCGCGCGTCCTTTTGGATTGCATACTCTGGAACCCCACCAAGTGTGCTTGGCGTTAAAGTCTCCTCCTATGACGAATTTGGTGCCGAGGCTGTCCAAAAGCGAAGAGAAGCAATCGTCCGTGGCTCTAAGTCTGGGTGGGCAGAAGGCAGCGGCTAATGTAATGTCGCCGTGGGTGGTGCTTACCGATATTCGGGCGCATTGCACCCAATCCTCTTGAATGGGTGGTTTGGTGTCGAATTTGATGCTGCTGCGAATAAGGATGGCGGCGCCGCCGCGTGATGAACCATTTGACACGAGGTCATACCCCCTTAAGGTGAAGTAGCACCTGTCTGAAAAATGGGTTTCGGATATGAGGAGAATATCTGCTTGGTTGGTCTTGCAATAAAGCTCGACCTCGGGCCTGTTGTTGATGAGGCCGTTTGCGTTCCAGATGGTGATGTCTAGTGCTGTTTGCATAGGGACTTGCAGACGGTTGCCATCATCTGATTCATTTGACTCATAACCTTTTCCATCATCTGATTCGTTTGACTCATCGCCTTCTCCATCATTTTTTCAAAAATGGCTTATTTGATATATGAGACCGAAAGTGAACGGATTGTCTAACGTAGAAATTGAACGGGCTTTAAACTTCGATTGGGATGTTTCTAGTGACGAAGAAAGTGGTGATGAGATAAGAGACATTTATACGGTACTGGAGAAGAATTTAGAAGGAATTCTTGAAAGGGGAGAAAGTATCGAGATTGACCTTCTGTGATACAGTGATTGAAGGATGTGAACATGACTCAGTTGCTTGGAGAAAATTGATCCAAAGACGCTAAAGTGTAGAACATGGCCGTTTGTAGCTCCAGAGAGTATTTTTGAAGATGACAAAACTTTGGATTTCGGGGAGATAAAGACGCCAGTGGAGTTCTTCTACACATATTTTGATACTCAGCAAATTCATTGAATGGCAAGGCAAACTGATATATATAGTTTGCAGGAGCACGGTATTCAACTTAAATGTACTGATGAGGAAATCAAACGCTACATTGGCATTTTATTGTACTTGGGTGTTTTAAAACTACCGTAACTCAGAATGGCATGGTCAAAGGATTTAAAGCTTACCACAATAACTGATTCAATGCCGCGTGGGAGATTTGAAAAAATAAAAGAATGCTTACATTTCAACGACAAACAAACAATTAAAAAAAGGAGATTCCAACTATGATGAACTCTACAAGATCCGCCCTTTGCTCCGAATTCTCAAAGAAAATTTTGGAAAACTACCTCAGGAAGAGCATCAAAGTGTCGATGAGCAAATAATTGCATTCAAAGGTACGTTTTTAATTTTCTTTTAAATTGGCTTTATTTTTATTAATTGTTTTTTTTGCAGGTCGATCCACGATTAAGCAATATAATCCAGCTAAACCTCATAAATGGGGTCTTAAAATGTTTACGCGGGCTGGAATATCTGGATTAGTTTTTGATTTTACGCTATATGTTGGAGAAGGCACTTGACCTTCTTATGGCTTGGGAATATCTTCTGATGTAGTCGTATATTTGGCAAAAAGTCTTCCCAAAGACAAAAGTTTTAAACTATATTTTAATAATTGGTTTACGTCTGTAAGCCTTCTGATTTCGTTTAAGAAAATAGGAATCTTTGCAACAGGTACTGTACGTAAAAATCGCATAAGAAATTGCCAACTGCTCTCAGATGCGGAATTAAAAAAACGCGGAAGGGGTCTTTTGATAAAAAATGCGAAATTAACCATAATCTTGTGTGTGTAAAATGGTCTGACAATAAGCCCGTTCAACTAATATCTTCGTGTGAAGGTGATCAGCCTGTTGGAATATACAAACGTTGGAGCCCAAAAGAAAAAGCTTACATTGATATTTCAAGGCCAGCTATTGTTGCTTCATACAATAAAAGTATGGGTGGAGAAGATTTGGCAGATATGCTGATGGAGCTCTACAAAATTAACCACCGATCAAAAAAGTGGTACAAAGAATTTTTATCGATGCCCGGGAACATACGTTACAAATGCTTAGCTACTATATAGGAAACGATTGAACTTGGTAAACAAAACCAAAAACATATTCCCCTTATAAAATTTTAACCGGAAATTGCCCGTGAATTTTTCATTCCACTAACGCTACTTAATTTCAAAAAAGGAGAGGTCGACCAACAAATGCAGAAAGAGAAAGCTCATTGGTGTCCTTGTGATCCACAAGCAGTGTTTCTTCGCATCAATCAAAGAAGTACAAATTTCAGACAAATCCTTCAGTGTCACAACGTTATGATAAAGTTGAGCATTGGGTAGTTTTTGGAGAAAGAGGACGTTGCATACTAAAATTTGTTGCTAAATTTTTCTAAAAATAAATTTTTTTTTTTTTGGTTGTATTTATTTAAAACTGTCCGTCGCGGACAATCATTAAATTTGAGGACTAAACTTAATGTGCGTGTCTTATCCCAGAGAGGTATATAGTTAATCTACTTGGAAAAGAGAAGTTAAGCCGACTAGCTAAGTCGTGACACTCAACTTTGCCACGAATAAGTTTACAAATAAAGACTATTCCAAGCATCGTTTTTTAGTTACTAGGGACAGCGGCAATGACGCCAGTCTATTGCCGCGCAAAGCGTTTGTTCTCAGAACTATAGAACTACAACAACCATTCGCAATTGTTTGTTGTTTCTTTTGTTTTATTTGCACTTGCACGTCATTATGTTTCGATAACGATTTATTAAATTTCTTATTTCACCACTCGCTACTAAAATCCCCACAAACACTGCCGTCACATGTTCATCAGCTCTTTAGAATTAGAACGATAAGTGAGCATTGTTTGTCCCTTGTCCGTAGTCCAACTGCGCCAGTTACAATCCTGTGGCCGAGGGATGAAAGCTTACAAAAAAAAAAAAAACAACTGAGCAGTTTGGGTTATGATATGATAATGCCTTCTTTATTACAAAAGTTATATGCTTCTCCCAAATGTGTTCGTCTGAGTTCGTATCGGCGATCTTCGTTGATTTTTGTTCGGCTCTCAGTTTTTCGGTCGGTGTTGTTTCCCTGTGGCCGGAAAGAGGGGCATGTTAACTCGCGCACTCTGAAGTCAGCCTTAGATGGGGCGTGGCAAAAGGCTTTTTGGCAAATCTATAGAAATTTACAATCCTAATAAAACTATCGAAAAGTTTTTCAAAAACGGCGTGGCAGTTTTTTGCTGTTTTAGGACGTTAGAGTGGGCGAGACAAAAATTGTTCTGACACATAACTTTACATAACTAATAAAAATATGAAAAAATATCAAAACATTTTATAAAATTTGGGTCGTGGCAGCCTTGTGCGGTTTGTGACAAATCGATATAAATTTAAAATCGAATAAAAAAATTAAAAATTTCAAATTTCAAAGACGCAGTGCAACTCATGGGCGTAGCAATTTTAGGCGGTTTGCTCGCGTTAGGATGGCAAATGGAAAGAAATTTAAAATTTTTAAAATATGGAAAATATCGAAGCGTTTTTCAAACGTGCGGGCGTGGCAGTTTTTTTTTTTTAGCTGCGGTCGAAGAGATGATTTTGTGGCGCATGAAATCCGGCGCGTAGCATGTCCAATTCAGCGACAGATTTCTGAAACTTGGAGACAGTGTTTGTCCTTTGCATTCATCTTTTTCCTCCTGTTTTATTTTCCCTTTTGATATCAAACGGTTCCTTCTGAACTTCATAAACTTAAGATATGATTTTTCTAAAAATTTAAATTGTATATAAAACTAGTATACTGAGCATAAACATTCAACAAAAAATTCTCTTTCCAGCTGGTTGTTTTAAATATTTAAATATCAAATTTGTAAATATTCTTCAGTAATGATCCCAGCGGACTTTTTGACCAGAGATATCGTCGAAGATAATTCTCAAGTTGCGGTTATACATGGTGGTAACCAAAATACACCATGTGGGGAAAAGGCCTTACTAATGGCCCCAAAAGTAAGGCTTAGTAGTGGTTACGAAATGCCTGTTTTGGGATTTGGAACTTACAAGGCAATATTTAAATACTATTTTGCTTTCCGATTAATGACAAAACTAACTAAATTTGTACAGCTTCGTGGATATCAATGCTCTGCAGCGGTTCATTGCGCCATTGAGACTGGTTTTCGCCATTTCGATACTGCATATTATTATGAGAACGAGAAAGAGATCGGAGAAGCTCTTCGCACTCAAATTAAAATGGGGAATATTTCCAGAGAGAATATATTTTTAACAACCAAGGTAACGTGTACATATTTGGATGCACAAAATATTACTAGACATTTGTATAGCTATGGAATACCCACCATGATCCAAGAGACGTTCGCCGTATATGCGAAAAACAACTTGAGTTGCTCGGATTTAGTTACATTGATTTATATCTAATCCATTTTCCTGTGGGCTACAAGCACGTGTGCGATGAAATTCTGAGGCCCATGTCAGGAGATCAATTACAAACGGTGTAAGTATATATACAAATTATGGGAAAAATAAAATGGTATTTATTTTGTATATATGAAGTGAAATCGACTACTTAGATACTTGGCGAGGAATGGAAAATCTTGTTAAACTAGGAATGGTTCGAAGTATTGGGTTATCAAACTTCAATATGGAACAGATTCAACGGATAATTCAGTGTAGCTCTTCTAAGCCAGTAGTTAATCAAGTTGAGATCTGGCCAGGCTTTTTACAAAAGGACTTGGTTGATTATTGCCGTTACAACGGAATTATTGTGACAGCCTTTTCACCTCTTGGTCAACCAAACAGAGAAAATCATTGCCCAGTTTATTTCTTTTCAGAAGGTATGAAACGATTGGTTAATAAGTACAAGCGTTCTGCAAGTCAAATTGTCTTGCGATATTTGGTAGTATTTTCGTTTCAATAAGTTTTAATCATTCTTATTAATATACGGATTTTGTAGATCGACTACGGAGTAGTTCCCATACCAAAAGCTGCAAACCCAATACATATAAAAGAAAACTTGAATATTTTTGATTTTATGCTAGATGATGCGGATATTCGGTTACTACGTGGTATAAAACCTAAAAGCCGAATAGTAAAATACGAAATGGTAAAAGATCATATGTTCTACCCCTTTGAACTCTTAAAAGAAAACAATGAAGAGTCAGAAGTTAAAGAGCCTCAGATTAAAGAACCAAAATTGCCATACATTCCTAATGCAGACGAAGAAGAAAGGGAAAATAATGAAAATTATGAATGAAAATTAAATTGATTTTAAACTTCAAAAATACATATAAGCATGTAGTGATAAGTCGATTAACCGTATTGTGCTGTTTGTGTGTTTTTTTGGATTTCTAAGAAAAGCTCTTAAAAATTGGCTTTTACCCGTTACTCGTAGAGTAAAGGGGAATACTAGATTCGTTAAAAAGTATGCAACAGGCAAAAGGAAGTGTTTAGATTAGATCTTTCTTCGGTTTTCTTAACAATTTTTATCGGTATGCCAAAAACACTGTGGCCACGCCCATCCTTTCACCTACAAAACGCCCAAAACGGTCACGCCCATTTTTAAACAATTGCTGGACATTGCCACACGAACTGCGCGGGTGTGTATTCAAGGGTAGTCGTATTTTGTGGTTCCCGCTTTTTGGTCGGTAAAAATGTGGGGTTCAAATTAATCCATAAGTTACGTTCTCGAAAGCTTATAAATCTAAAATAAAAAACAATGTGCGCAAGGTTAGATAGATCAAGGTGAAATAAAAAGAATGGATAGGAAAATTGGTGAAGGAATTATATCTTTTCTTGATACCCTTCATTGAGTAGTTTCACTGACCACATGTTGGAGCTCTGTTGTTGCCCACCCTACCATGATCACCACGTTCCAAATTAAAGTGAATTGGCGATCCCAAAAATAACAAGAGAGTCGATAGTCGATGTGGGCGTGATATTTTTGTGCGGTTTGTGGGTGGTTCAGTGGGTTTTTTTACTTTGTAGGTGGAGGTACGGAGACAGAATGAATTCCGTTCCGCATCCACAACTTTATTTTGCCTTTGATTACAATAAATGCAACATGTAGGTACAATAATTTGAATTTTTGAGTTTAACATAGCATGGGGTGAGTTTGGGGCTTGGACATAGTTAGTTAGTATTAATTTTAAGTTAGTATTTTGTAGGCATGGATTTCAGACATTGACATGATTGGTAACATTATCAGCTTGCATGTTTGTTTACATTTTTAAAATGAAATTATTTTGCAATAAACATTAAAATTTTAGACTAACATTGTTTTATTTATTTCTTTTCAGGTACCCCCATCAGAAGGACAGGAGCACCGCGTCGCAGAGAGCCTCAGGAGTCATCACAGGTAAGTTTTGTTGCATTTTGGCAGTGGTCTGTTGCGGCCGCTGGAAGTGGGCCACTTGCAACAATTTTGTCCGGCCGGCGATTGCAGGTTATTTGTTTTTAGTTTCAGCATCCCTCGCTGCCGTCATTTGGTGAGTATCAGTTGTATCGTCAGTGGCAGTTTTATGCAATTGTTTGAATATATTGCAGATAAAATTGCCGTTCATCAGGAAGATTTTTTTTTTTTTTTTTATATTTTCAACGTCAAATGACGCTGTACTTTTATTGTCCTCTGATTTTTGCTTAAAAATATATAGTGACAATTTGTGGCAAATTACATTTTCGGATTTTTTGGCTGCAGATATGCATGCCATAGATTAAAGTTACATTAATTTATATTTTAAATTTGCAGGAGAACATTTTTGAAATATTTGTCGGTAGTTTATGCGCGCCATGTTTTTGAAATATTTGTCGGTAGGTTTGCGCGCCATGTTTTTTAAAATATTTGGCGGCAGTTTTTGCGCGCCATGGAATTTAAATTTGAATATTACATTACTTAGGAAATAGCTTATGGAATAGGAGAAAATAGTTATGGTAAGTAATTTTTTTTAAAAGATGTTTAACAATGATTTGATATTTAGCGATGAGTCTCTAGCTGATGGCGGCGATTTACATTAATTTATAATTTAAATTTGCAGGAGAACATTTTTGAAATATTTGTCGGTAGTTTTTGCGCGCCTTGTTTTTGAAATATTTGTCGGTAGTGTTTGCGCGCCAAGTTTTTGAAATATTTGGCGGCAGTTTTTGCGCGCCATGGAATTTAAATTTGAATATTACGTTACTTAGGAAATAGCTTATGGAATAGTAGAAAATAGTTATGGTAAGTAATTTTAAGATAAAGTTTAACGATGATTTGGTATCCAGCGATGAGACTATAGCTGATGGCGGCGAGGATGAGCAGTTGCTGTCGTCCGATGAGATGGATAAAACCGATGCCCATCCTCCGCTTTGGTTCACGTTCTGGCCGTCCATTAGTTGTTGTTGTTGCTGCTGGCTTCACTTTTAGCTACTACTGCGCGCGCGCCTCTGTCGGTTTTATAATCTCAACTGACTTGCAAAATTAGGCTAGGCGCGTAGGCGGGCTTTTTCGATAGCTCAAAGGCACGGCGGAATATCGATATGCTATCAATTTCACTGCAGCTCATTATCGATATTTCGCGCCTTTTTTTGGCGGGCTTATCGGCTGTTATCTTTTTTGCCGCCAGCCAATCGTCTATCGGGCAGAAATACTGGAATTGTTCAGGTTAGTATTTTTGGAGTTCCAGTATTTCTCCCGCGCTTGTCAGTGTCAATGGCTTATACAGGAAAGGGTCTCACTTCTCCAAGCGGAAACGACGCAGAAAAATTGTGTATGTATTTCTTATTGTAATATTTGATTTTTCTGCGCATTACAATACTCAAACCTGTTTCTGCTTTCAGTGGTGCTGGTAACGTGGATGCTGCGGAGATGTCGGTGTGCTGCAATCATCGGTCGGCGTGGCCCGTCAACTTTGGTGCACGCACAAACTTTTGTGGAGGAAAAGGTGTGCCGCAGACAGCGTCATCTATAGGCTTAGGTTTGTCTGTGTGTATACGTGAGTACAGTCTGTCTGATGTTCCAATTTGAGCCGAGTCTAATGTTTGTATCTTTTTGACATTTGCAGGTCCATTTCAACTGGGCAGAAATTGCCATTAGGAGACTGCAGACAAACATTTCCTGCTGCTGCCGCCACTGTTGCTGCCGTCTATATCTGCGCATCCATAGTCCGCTGCCGTTGCTGCTATCCTGGCACAGGTCAGGTGGGCAGTATAGGGCCGATTCCATCTTGTGGCCATCCACAGGGCAGATAATCGTTATGATTTCCAACGTGTAGGCCCCGTAACTGGCCAGGGACCAGGCGAGAAATACGGGCTTCGGAAAGTGCCAATTGGATTATGCGGTGGGTCATTTCCTGCTACTGCTGCCGCTGTTGTTGTTGTTGCTGCTGCTGGTGAGTGTGTCGCCGCCTAGTGCAGTTCGATATAATCGATGCTTCTATTTTCCAGGGTGAAATCGGCCGCCAATTTAGGTATATAAAGAACAGCCAGGGCCAACATGAGTCGAGTCCTAGGATGCATGCAATTTGGCTATTGCGGCAATGAGATCTCTTTGCTGCTGCCACCACCGCTGCTAGCGCTGATGCTGGTGGTTGTGTCGCCGCCTAATAGATCTGCATAAATGAGGGCTGTTACCAGTACGACCGCTCGCACCCAAGAGACGCCTCTGTTGCTGCTGCTGTTTTGAGAGATGCATGCGCCGCCGTTTCTATCAGAAAGTTGCCGGGCTTCTGTTGTTGCTGTTTCTGGTCTTGATGCTGCTGTTGCTGTTGCCGCTGACATGGTAAGTTAAGGCTATTGTTGGTCTCGTGCTCCTTCTAATATTCTCTTCTTTCAGGGAGGAAACGCTGGTGAGCGCCAGATGCCAGTCCCGCGTCTTCAAAAGGAAAAGCCGGTTTGCCAGGAGCGCTGACACTGCTACCACTGCCTTTGCTGCCCTATCTGCTGCTACTGGGGCAAGAATACCCAAAATGCTGCTCCGTCCATCAGATTTCCGACACCTCGCCGCTGAGTAAGCATCCGCTGGCGGTTACTCTAGTTCAAGGCGCTCCAGTATCCTAACTCAGGAGTTCCTGAGTCTGTCCTGTCGTCTGTCCCGTCAGCCCTGATGCGCTCATCCCATCAGTGGCGGGAGGGAGAGCATGCGCCGCGGTCCAGCGTCATCTACAGGAAAACGCCGGTTGTCCAGGAAAGCAATTTAATACACTAGCTGAAGGGAAAAAACTAATCCATGCTTCTTTCTTTCTTCCAGGGCAAAAAGCCAGGGGCCAAGCGAGGAATCTGGTCGTCGGAAGTTGTAGAATGGAAACTGCTACAAAACATTATATGCAGCTGCTGCCGATGTTGCTGTTGTTGCTGCCGCTGGTGTGAGTGTGGGTTGCTGCCGCTGGTGTGAGAAGGAGATGTTGCCGTCATTCCGGAGATTGCATGCGCCGCTGTTGCTGCATTTCCAGACTGTTGCCACCGGGAGATTGACTGCGCTTGTCTGTCATGTTGCTGGTGACGCCCATGTCCAGGCCCGCTGCCGTCTCCTTCCCAATCAATCCAGGCAGTCCCTATGGACGCAAACCGCCAATCGGCATCTCATCGCCAAAGGACCGATACTGGGATTTACTCGGCCAAGCATTGGCCGCCGATCCCGTTGCCGCTACCGTTGCTGCTACTACTGCCTCTGGAGAGAGACAACGCCACGAGCTGAAGCATCCTCTCCTCGCAAAGCCGGATTTGCAACGCAGGCGCTAAGCTCGGAGCTGAGAGCGTCACATTGGAGTCGGATCTTCGGAATTCAGGAACTTCAGCTCCCTCTTTCAGGGCCTCCAGGAGTGGTGGGTGTGGCCAGCGAACTGTTCTGCTCACCGCTTGGTCTCTGCCGCCACTGTTGCTGGCCTTGCTGCTGTTGTTGTTGCTGCCTTGGTGAGCTAAAGCGCCCGATGCGCTGTTGTTTTTGTTGTAGAGGTTTGGTGATTTAGTTTATTAGGAAAAGGGAAAGAAAAATAATGCCTATTATCTTTCTTTTAGGTTGGACCGCCAGTGTGGCGTCCATTACAGCAGCAGATGGATCCATCAGGAGCCGAAGAGTCGCAGATCCCTCGGTTGGAAAGGAGAGATGGATTTTCAATCACGCCAGGAGAGACGATTTAAATACGCAGCCAACCAGCCATCATTATTTTGTTATTCAGTAGGTGTTTAGTTAAGTTAATTTTACCATTATATCTATAAGCGCATTTCCCTTTTTATGTAACCTGTAACTTAGTCTTTAGCCTTTTTGTATTTCTTTCCTTTCTTTTCAATATTTTTGCCACCCCTTCCGCCAGTTTAATTACTTCTGCCTTCTGCTCCTACCCTGGTTTGTTTTGATTTAATTTTAGTCCCCTTCGTAGTCAGATAGGATTATTCGTTGTACATTTAATGGTTGCCCTCTAAATCTTTCTTTTAACTTTGTAGGTGGAGGTACGGAGACAGAATGAATTCTGTTCCGCATCCACAAATTTATTTTGCCTTTGATTACAATTTATGCAATATGTAGGTACAATTATTTGAATTTAGAGTTTAACATTGCATGGGGTGAGTTTGGGGCTTGGACATAGATTAGTATTTAATGTTAAGTTAGTATTTTTTATGAAGGCTTTAGATTATAGACAGAGACATGGACTGGTAACATTATCGTCTTGCATGTTTTGTTTACATTAATAAATTGTAGCGATTTTACAGAAAACATAGAAATTTAGGACTAACATTGTGTAATTTATTTCTTTTCAGGTACCCCCGCCAGAAGGACGGAAGCATAGAGTCGCTGAGGAGCCTAAATAGCCATTACAGGTGAGTTTTTGTTGTGTGTTGGCTGTGGACTGTTGTGGCCGCAGGGAGTGGGCCACTTGCAACAAGTATGTCCGGCTGGAGTTGCAGGTGAGTTATTCTTGGTGGCAGCATCCAGCGCCGCCGTCATTTGGTGAAGATCCGTTATGTCGTCAGTGGCAGATATATGCAATTGTTTAATGAGATTGTTTGTGTTGCAGATGCAAGTTGCCGATCGTCAGGAAGAGGAGTTGCGCAGACAAATCCCACGCAGCTGTCGTTGCATTTTTATTGAGCTGCTGGCGTTATGGTGGTGGAGTGCTCTCTAGTGAGAAGTCGTCAGTGCGGATTGAAGCTCGATCTATCACCGAGGAGAGCCAGGTGCGCCGCGTCTTGTGGCCGTAGCATCAGGATTGGCAGCTAGTGGCCGCCGGTTCGAGATTTGTTGCAGAGGGCGGCCGCAACAAGAATGGCATGGAAATGGATGTAAAAATAGAATTTGGTAAGTATAATATTTGTTATTTGATGATTGCATTAATTTTTGTTGTTTCAGGTACATAGAGTGGAATTTAATTTAAGGTGAGTATTATATTTGTGTATATTTGTTTATATAGTAGCGTTTGTTATTGTTTTTCAGGTACTTAAGGAGGAAGCTAGTCTGGGGTGAGTATTGTATTTGCTTTTATAATTGCGTTGATTTTAATTTTATTTTTTGCTTTTCAGGTACATTTTGTAAGAGCTAGTTTGGAGGACCTTTGTTATTGTGCTATTGCAGCTGGAATGCCGCGGTTTTGGAGTCATCAAGTTGCAATTAGATAAGTATTATATTTTAAATATATATTTCCCAGTAATAGCTTGTGTTCCCTTGTTTCAATAGTTAGAGTCTTTGAAGCTGGAGCTGCGTGCTTGACGTCAGCAGGATGGAGCCGTCCACTAGCATCTGCTACTTTGTCTGTCCGGTTTGTTATTATTTATGTGTTCTTGAGTAATCTTTGTATCGCATTCTTATTTATTTTCCTTTCATTACAGGTTAGGAGAGAATTCGTCGAAGATACAGAACTGAGGAGAAATATGCAATTTAAGGACAAGTTTTGCACCATATTGAAGTGGCATCTGCGCCACGCAAATTATCCTTATTTATGCGTTGGCGTCAGGAGATGTTTTTACTTTGTAGGTGGAGGTACGGAGACAGAATGAATTCTGTTCCGCATCCACAACTTTATTTTGCCTTTGATTACAATAAATGCAATATGTAGGTACAATAATTTGAATTTTTGAGTTTAACATAGCATGGGGTGAGTTTGGGGCTTGGACATAGTTAGTTAGTATTAATTTTAAGTTAGTATTTTGTAGGCATGGATTTCAGACATTGACATGATTGGTAACATTATCAGCTTGCATGTTTGTTTACATTTTTTAAAATGAAATTATTTTGCAATAAACATTAAAATTTTAGACTAACATTGTTTTATTTATTTCTTTTCAGGTACCCCCATCAGAAGGACAGGAGCACCGAGTCGCAGAGAGCCTCAGGAGTCATCACAGGTAAGTTTTGTTGCATTTTGGCAGTGGACTGTTGCGGCCGCTGGAAATGGGCCACTTGCAACAATTTTGTCCGGCCGGCGATTGCAAGTTATTTGTTCTTGGTTTCAGCATCCCTCGCTGCCGTCATTTGGTGAGTATAGTTGTATCGTCAGTAGCATTTTTATGCAATTGTTAGAATATATTGCAGATAAGATTGCCGTTCATCAGGTAGAGGAGATGCAGTGAGTTGCCCACGCAGCTGTCATTGCATTTTTTGAGAGCTGCTGTCTATATGGTGGTGGAGTCGTCTCGTGGCAAAGAAGTCGTCAGAGAGGATTGTGGCTCGGTCTGTCACCGAAGGAAGCCAGGTGCGCCGCGTCTTGTGGCCATAGCGTCAGGATTGGCAGCTTGGAGCCGCCGTTTTGAGATTTGTTGCAGAGAGCCGCCGCAACGGAATAGCCATGGAAATGGATGCAAAAATAATTTGGTAAGTATTATATATGCTATTTGTTTTTTTTTATGATTGCATTCAATTTTTATAGTTTCAGGTACATTGAGTGGAATTTAATTTAAGGTAAGTATTATATTGGTGTATATTTGTTTATATAGTTGCGTTTATTATTGTTTTTCAGGTACTTAAGGAGGAAGCTAGTCTGGGGTGAGTATTTTATTGCTTTTATAATTGCGTTGATTTATTTGCTTTTCAGGTACGTTTTGTATGGGCTAAATTGGAGGCCCTTGTCATTATGTTATTGCAGCTGGAGTGCCACGATTTTGGAGTCATCAAGTTTGCAATTAGATAAGTATTATATTATAAATATATATTTCCCAGTAATAGCTTGTGTTCCCTTGTTTCATTAGTTGGAGTCTTGGAACCTGGAGCTGCGTGCTTGACGTCAGCAGGATGGAGCCGTCTGTTATCGTCTGCTACTTTGTCTGTCCGGTTTGTTATTATTTATGTGTCCTTGAGTAATTTTTGTATCGCATTCTTATTTATTTTTCTTTCATTGCAGGTTAGGAGAGAATTCGTCGAAGATACAGAAATGATGAGAATAATACAATTTAAGGACAAGTTTTGCAGCATATTGATGTGGCATCTGCGCCACGCAAATGATCCTTATTTATGGATTGGCGTCAGGAGATGGAGACGGCATCATAAAATTGTCAACTTTTTGTGTTTAAAATCGCGAAAGTTGGCGATTTAGTTTTGCTTTTGCGGTGCCTGTCTCCTGATTTACGTGCGCGTCATCGGCAGGATGAGGTCGCATTTTTGTGTCTGCTGGATTGCCTGTCAGGTTTGTAATTTCCTGTGTGTCCTTGATTAATTTTTTTTTTTTTTATTATATTCTTATTAATTTTCCTTTCCTTATAGATTTTCGGGAAATCATTGGAAAATACGGAATTGTGGAAATTATACAATTTGGAGACGGATTTTAATTCTTTTTTATATGATGTCAGCTCCGGGATAATGATCCTTGTTGGTGCAGTGGCATCAGGAGGTGGAGACGGCGTTGTAAGATTGTCAATTTTTTGTGTTTATAATCACGATAGATGGTGATTTTGTTTTTCTTTGCAGGGCTCGTCTTCTCTTGTTGGTTGCGTTGGATCACCGTTTGGCTGTGTTTATTGAGGTAAGTGCTTTATTTGATTGTCTTTGTTTATTTTCTTATTGGGTTATTGTTTTGTTTTCAGGTTTTAGCGTCTCTAAAGTAGGCGCTCGTCGATCTGAGAGAATTTAAGAATAGTGGAGAGGATGGATTCTGCAGCTCCGCGCTAAGTGCCCTGAACGAAGCGTAGGCAGCTTTTATGGCTCGTCTATTGCTGTGCAGCACTGCAAGTAGATTGCATCGGTGATAAGGGATACTAATCGGGAAACGTGTGGCAAGAAAGTTCAGGTAAGTGACGTTGTGCATAAATTGCTGCAGCGAGTCGCCTTTTATTCATCATGTTTCTGCCACATTAATCCTTTTCATTTCGATCTACCGATTCATCTTTTATGTCCTGGTTGATTTTCTCCGCATCGTTTCGTCAGGATCAGCTGGAATGCGTTGTCTTGGGCTTGTTTATCCAGGCGCGTTGAGGTGAGAGTATTGTTTATTATTTTTGTGTATCCACTAATTGAATTATTATTCCAGATAAATTAGGCTGCGTCGAGGAAGGTGATGACAGTGGAGGAATTTGTAAGCAGACAGACGTGCGCTTTTCCATCGGATAAATATATTATTTATATAGAAATAAGTAGAATGTAGATTTAATTGGATGTGTCCATGTCCAGGTTATTGTTTATTCCTTGAGTGATTAAGGCCATTAAAATGTCAATTTTCTTTTCTAAGTTGTCGACTCTGTTTGCTAAGATAGTTGTGGGGCCGTCCAAGAAGTCTTTTTGCGAGTTAGGATTGGAGTTTCTTGGCGATTGCATGGCTTCATCAATAAATCTTGGTTTGAAGCTAGCTCTGGCAGCTCTGCTGGTGGTGGGAGGGCTGTCGTTGCTAACTTGCATGGGATTTGAAGTACCTTTTTCAGGTTCCTGGTATTTTTCTTCACTCCTTTGCTTTCGGAGCATGTCCTGGTAATTTTCCAGATGTCTTTGCGCTGGGTTGCTTGTCTTGGATACCAGTCTTGGCTTTGCGTTGATTTTTGAAGTTGTCCTACCCTTTTTGGGTATCTTGTTTGTGTTTCGGCGCCATTTATTCAGCCGCATCTGAATGGCAGAGTCATGGGAGGAAAAACGTGGCCTTTTGTCGTTCATATTTTGTCGGAAAGGATTTAGTATCGACTTTCTGGCTGCTTCCTGGCGGGCTTCAGCAATTGATCTGTTCAGGATTGCTGAGCTGTGTGGCAGCCGAGGGGTGTTATTGCGTGGAGGAGGGCCTTGACGTCTATAAAAGTTGTTTGTTGCGTCTTTAATTGTACGTATTTTATTTGTGTCAATGTTGTTTGCCGCAAGCTTTTGTTTTTCGGCCTTGTAAACGGGGCATCCTTTGTATGCACTAATATGCTCTCCAGAGCAGTTTTTTTTTTTTTTTTTTTTTTTTTTTAATATTTTCAGCGCCTGTTGGTGCTGTCATTTTATTGTACTCTGATTTTAGTTTTTTTTTAAATATATAGTTACAATTTATGGCATTTTACAGTTTTGGATCGGCGGCGGTTGTGCGCGCCATGGCTATAAGAGTTATTTAAGAATTACAATTTCGAGGACAATTTTGATTTGCTTGGCAGCAGTTATCCGCGCCATGATTTAAGTTAGGATTTTACGTTAAGTAGACTTAGCTTATGGTAGTTGAAATTTTTATAAGTAGTAGTAGTTTTAAGCTTAAGTAATTTAATAAGAGAAAATTTCTAGTATTAGGGGGAAACAGTTTTGGGTGGATGTATATTCTAAATTAAATTGTTGTGGCATAGGATTCCAGCGATGAGACTCTAGCTGATGGCGGCGACGACGAGCAGTTGCTATCATCCGAGGAGATAGATAGCACTGTTGCCCATCCTTCACTTTGGTCTCCATTATGTCCGTCCATTTTGTATGCTGCGTTTCCTCGTGTTCACTTTGGGTAGCTGTTTCACTGGCGCCTCTGTCGGATTTTTAATCACCACTGACGCGCCGTTTTGGTCGGGAAGCCTAGGCGGGCTATTGGACTTCGATAAATCGGAGGGAAAAAAACACGGCTAGTAATCGGCGTTCTGGCGATTTTCCCGTCAGAATGGTTACCGATATATCGCTTCGCGTTGGCCGATGTCATTGGTCATTATCAGCAGCTGGTCTCACTACTCCTGGGCTTCGATAAATCGGAGGTAAAAGCAACTTAGCTGGTAATCGATGTTCTGGCATTTTTCCCGCCAGAAACGTTATCGATATCCTGCTTCGCGTTAGCCGGTATTCCAGGTCATTCTCGGTAGCTGGTCTCACTACTACTTGGAAAGGGAAAAAGAAATCATATGTTACCTTTGTTGATGTAAATTGTGATGTAGTTTTCTCCTTTTTGGTACCGCAAACTAAATATTATTATTTCTTTCAGCGTCGCTGTTCATCGCGCCACCGCGGAGATGCCATCGTGTACCAGGCATCGGCCAATCTGGCCCGTCAGGCCTGATGCAAGCGTCCAGTCTGTGGCGGGTGGAAAAATGCGCCGCAGTCCAGCGTCGTCTGCAGGAAACGCTCCGGTTTGCCAGGAATGCAGTTACATACAAATCTGAAGGGACAAAACTGATCCAGATTTCTTTCTTCCAGATTTGATACGCCGGTGATTGTTGTCCAGGATGATTGTCCAGTGGTCAGGTAATGAGTCGGAAAAACAATGATCAGCTGGCTCGCCAATATATTCTGACATCCGGAAGGAAGGATTTGTCCGCAGGATAATCGACGTCTCATACGTCGTACAGGCGAACCTGTTGGCAAGGAATGCGACTGCGGCAGAACCATTCCCTGTTACTGCTGTCGCTGCCGCCGCTGCTGTTGTTGCATTATGGTGGTGGCTGCGTCGCCGCCGCTGTTGCTGCTGGTGGTGAAAGCGTCGCTGCTGTTGTTGTTGCTGGTGGTGACTACTTCGCTGCTGTTGCTGTTGATGGTGGTGGCTGCGTCGCTGCTGTTGCCGCTGCTGGTGGCGACCGCGTCGCTGCTGTTGTTGCTGCTGGTGGTGACTGCGTCGCTGCTGGTGGTGTCTGTGTCGCTGCTGGTGGTGACTGCGTCGCTGCTGGTGGTGACTGCGTCGCTGCTGGTGGTGACTGCGTCGCTGCTGGTGGTGACTGCGTCGCTGCTGGTGGTGACTGCGTCGCTGCTGTTGCTGTTGGTGGTGGTGACTGAGTCTCTGCTGTTGCTGTTGATGGTGGTGGCTGCGTCGCTGCTGTTGCCGCTGCTGGTGGCGACCGCGTCGCTGCTGTTGTTGCTGCTGGTGGTGACTGCTTCGCTGCTGGTGGTGACTGCGTCGCTGCTGGTGGTGTCTGCGTCGCTGCTGGTGGTGACTGCGTCGCTGCTGGTGGTGACTGCGTCGCTGCTGGTGGTGACTGCGTCGCTGCTGGTGGTGACTGCGTCGCTGCTGGTGGTGACTGCGTCGCTGCTGGTGGTGACTGCGTCGCTGCTGTTGCTGTTGGTGGTGGTGACTGAGTCGCCGCTGTTGCTGCTGCCGGTGGCGACTGCGTCGTTGCTGTTGTTGCTGCTGGTGGTGACTGCGTCGCTGCAGTTGCTGCTGATGGTGGTGACTGCGTCGCTGCTGATGGTGGTGACTGCGTCGCTGCTGTTTCCGCTGCTGGTGGTGACTGCGTCGCTGCTGTTGTTGCTGCTGGTGGTGACTGCGTCGCTTCTGGTGGTAACTGCGTCGCTGCTGGTGGTGACTGCGTCGTTGATGTTGCTGCTGATGGTGGGACTGCTTCGACGCTGTTGCTGTTGCCGGTGGCGGCTGCGTCGCTGCTGGTGGTGACTGCGTCGCTGCTGGTGGTGACTGCTTCGCTGCTGTTGCTGCTGTTGTTGCTGGTGGTGGTGACTGCGTCGCTGCTGTTGTTGCTGATGGTGGTGACTGCGTAGCTGCTGGTGGTGACTGCGTCGCTGCTTGTGGTGACTGCGTCGCTGCTGGTGGTGACTGCGTCGCTGCTGATGGTGACTGCGTCGCTGCTGGTGGTGACTGCGTCGTCACCTTGTGTACCCGATCAGCTGAGGGCTAGCGCCAGTGTCTCCGTTCGCGTTTATAAGACGCTGCTGTTGCTGCTGTATTAGCTACGGGCTGGCGGGCGGTGCTGACCTGGAGACGTCGTTGAGCTGCTATCCGGCCGGATCGTCGTCGTCTTCGCCATTATACGGTTCGTTGTTGCTGTTTGCCGCACCGCCACGGAGACGCTAGCTTGAATGGAAATAGCCTGCCTGGCCCGTCTACCCTGATGCGAGCATACAAACTGCAGCTGGAGGGAGGCATTCGTCGAGTCCAACGTCGTTGCCAGGAGACATGCTAGGTTAGCCAGGAATGCACTTTTGGTACACGACTGTGAAAAATGGATGGATAATACAAGTTTTCTTCTTTCCAGGGTAAAACGCCTCTGTTAACTGGTCCAGTGTGTTGACCAGGGTCAAGACAAAAGGTCGGGTCGTCAAAATTTCCAAGTGGCTGTTGAGGCGAGAAAACTCCCTGCTGTTGCTGCAGCTGTTTGTTGTTACTTCTGCTGGGGAATGTGTTTACGCCTGCTGATCCCGTTTATTAATGAAGGCGCTACTTGTTGCTGCTGAACTGGCATCGGAGTGGTGGGCGAGAGACAAGTTGGCATCATTCTCGAGGCTCCCATCAGGCCTGGTCATCTTAAGTTCCAGTGTCACTGATCACCACATCCTACGCGGTGATGCCAGCATGTATCAGGCGTCGGCCATTCGGGTCCGTCAGCCCTGATGCAGGCATCCCAATTTTGGCAGGAAGGAAAACAAGCGCCGCAGTTCTGGTGCTTTTACAGGACACGCCGGTTTTCAGGAATGAAATTTTATTGTATATTTTAGGAAAGAGAAGGAGAACTAAAAAATTATTCTCTTTCTTTCAGGAAAGCGGTGGTGAAGTGCCAGACTAAGCGGCAGATGGAGCCATCATAAAGCGGAGATTGTTTCAGGCACAAATCCATCAGTTTGGAATGAGAGACGGATCACCAGTGATGCATTCACCATCTCGCCAGGATAGCGCAATTCGAGTGCGCAGTCTATATCATCCAGTAGGTGTTATAAGTTAAATTTTACCATTTATATGTAAGACATTTCCCTTTTTTAAAATAACCTGAGTGAGCCTTTAGCCTTTTTTATTTATTTCTTTTCTATTTATATGTTTTGCCACCCCTTCCGCCAGTTTTGGTTAATTCTGTCTTTTGCTTTTCTCTGATTTATTTTAATTTTGTTCCTGGTCTCCTTCGTAGTCGGGTAAGATTATTCTCTGTACATTTAGTGGTTGTCTTTTAAATCTTTCTATTATTTCCTGTCTGGTTAGATCGCCCCTTCTATATTGCTTATTGTATAGGTTGATTTCTGATTCACACCATCTATCTGGAGGCCACTTTTGGCTTTCCCTTTCCCTTCTTTCGCTCTCTTCCTGTTTTTTTATTCTTCTAAGCTCTTCCTCTTCTTCCTCTAGTCTCAGTAGGGTGGGGAGTTCGATTAGATGTGTTTGCCTTATTTTATCTCTCTCACTTTGCTTTTTTAGGGTTCTGCAGTCGTCTAGATCAGGGATTTTTAGAAGTTTAGGTGAGAGGGTTTGTCCAGTCTGTTTTAGGGTGATATGGTCCCTTGTCATTTTCAAGTACCTCTGCCTGCTTCTTACTAATCTGTTCGGGATAAAGTGCCTAGAGAAGATCCTGCGAACAGCTATATTTGGGTGTGATTTTATGGTTTCTGAGAACCTGTGGACAGCCTGTTGGTAGAATTCTTCTACTGTTTTGACTCCAAATCGTTCCCTTATAGTTTCGTTTTTCGTATATCTTCCCGCTCTAAATATGTCTCTCATTTTCTTATTTTCCGCAACTTGTATACGTCTTATCTGTGCATCCGTAACAAGGGGACCCCAGGCTGCTATTGCATACTGCCATATTGGTGACAGGACTGACTTAAGGATCAGCATTTTAGTCTTTGTAGGGAGTTTGCTCCTTCCGTTTAAGACCCATGTCAATTTTCTGTAGGCTGTAGTGTATTTGCCCACCAGCTTTGTGACGTGTGAACTAAGGGTTAGCTTGCTGTCAAGGATTACGCCAAGGTATGATTGTTTGTTTTCAGTCTTTATTGTTTGGCCCTTTATCTTCATAGTCTTTAGATTTGTTGGTAAGTCGTTTTTTAATGTGAAGATGACGTGTCCAGTTTTAGCAGCGTTTATTGATATACCCCATTTGTCCGCCCAGTCGGCAAATGACTTAAGGTAGTTTTCATTGTTTCTTGTGGCAGCAGTTGGTATTATGTTTGAGCTGAGGACCATAGTGTCGTCTGCGTATGTTGAGAGCATAATTCTTTCTGTTGGTGAGGGGCGGTAGATATGTGGAAGAGGCATGTCTGAGGAGAAGATTGAGTAGAGTAGTGGTCCTAGATTGCTTCCTTGAGGCACGCCTGCGCTTATTTGTCCTGTTCTCGAAGTCTCTCCAGCTTGGTCTTTGACCTCAAATGTTCTATTTGTAAGGTAGCTCTCAAGAATGATGTAAAGGTTGTAAGGTAGTATCTTAGCTAGCTTAAGTAATAGTCCCTCATGCCAAACCCTGTCAAATGCTTCTGTTATGTCAAGAAAAACCGCTGAGCAGTATTCCTTTTTCTCAAAGGCCTCTAGAATGAATTGTGTGACCCTGGCTATTTGCTGCTCAGTTCCGTGCTCTTTTCTAAAGCCAAATTGGTGCAGAGGTATAGCTTTTTTGAATAGGTCTACCTTAAATAGTCTTTTTAAGAGTAGTCTTTCAAAAATTTTTGAGAGTCCCGAGAGTAGACTAATCGGCCTATATGAACTTGGCTCGTTTGTACTTTTCCCTGGTTTTAGTATCATTTTTACCTGTGCATGCTTCCAGGCTTCTGGGTAGTATCCTAATCTAAGTATGGAGTTATAGATTAGGATAAGGTACAGGGTAGCTTTAGTCGGTAGGGTTTTTATTAGCTGGTTTGTTATAAGGTCTTTTCCCGGTGCTTTACTGTTCTTTAGGTTTTTTATTTCGTCATTCAGTTCTTTTAGAGTAATGGGTTGGTTATGTGGGTTTTTGTTTAGATTATGTCGTTCGGTTTGCATGCTTTCCTTAATTATTCTTAGTTCAGTATTAACTCTATTTATGTGGTAATCAGGTACACTATTATTTGGCTTAAATCTTCCTTCCAAGTGGGAGACAAATGCCTCTGTTGTCTCCTTTATCGTTTTTGTCCATTTAGGTCCGTTTTGGGTTTCTAATTTGAGGGGAAAATTAGGCTGATTTGTCCTTTTTCCTTCATCTAGCAATTTCCACATTTTTCTCATTCTGTCCGGGTTATTTGTGTCTATTCCTTCAACTTGCTCATTGATTCTATTTTCTCTCAAGATTTTTATCGCTTTTTTTAGTCGATTTTCAGCAGCTTTTAGTTTAGCTTTGTCCTCGTCCGTTCTAGTAGCTTTAAAAACTCTGCTTAGTGTTCGTTTTTCCTCCAGCAGTCTGCTTGTGGTTTCGTCCAGAGCTAGGGTATGACTTTTTCTGTTAGCTTGCCCAAGCCTTCTTCTGGAGTTGTCAGGTGTTCTTAGGGTGGGAGTTGATTCCGCAACCGAGTCCTTTATGTTTTTTATGAAGATATTTATGGCGTCGTTTATATCTTCTGCTACCCTTATCTCAGTGTTTAATAGTACCTTTCTTTCCAGGACTTTCTTAAAAAGCTCAATGTTAGTGTTTTTCTTGAGGATATTGTGGTTTTGTTTTTGCAAGGAGAGATTGTTTATATCTAGGTTTATCTCTAGTAATATGGGAAGATGGTCTGAGGATAGATCCGCCCTTGAAGAAATTCTTTTTTCAAATCTGCCAAGCCCTTTACAAATGGAGAAATCTATTGCTGACGGGTTTTTCCTTGTGTCGTGCGGGAAATGTGTCGCACAGCCAGTAGCAATGATCTCAGCCAAGGAGTCTGCTTTAACTGCTTCGAAGAGTGCGGCGCCACGTTGACAGGCGCGTATACAGCCCCATTGCCTATGTTTTGCATTCCAGTCGCCACATAGGATGAACTTAGACTGTCCTCCCAAAGTTTTCTCAGCAAAATTGAGAACGTCAGTAAAATGGTGGGACGACCACTTTGGTGAGGGCGGACAGTAGACAGATGCTATTACTATCATTTCGCTGCGTCTGTTGTTGTCTGGAAGCAAGACTATTGGTGCACTCTGTATGCATTCTTTTTCAATTGGTTTTAAGGCCATATGTCGGATACTGCTGTTTACTATAGTGGCGACTCCTCCTCTCTTGCTAGAGACAGGATTTTGGGCTAAGTATGTGAAAAATCCTGGCAGCTCTAGTTTGGTGGATTTGTTGTCAAGTCTGGTTTCAGTGACTATGACTATGTGAGCATCAATATTTACGATGAACAGCTTGAGCTCATCTAATTTATTGTTAATCCCACCAGCGTTCCAGAAAGCGATTTTAAGTATGTCCCTGTTTTCCGCCTGAGCCATAAGAGACGTCACTTTCTGATGATACTAGAAAGAGCGTTTAGACAAAGATTGGATCTCGGAAAGGATTTTTTGGAGATTTTGGACAATCTTTTCTTTGGTTTAGTAGGCTGGTGACGATTTCTAGGAGGTTGTTTAGCTTCTTTTCCATCCCTTCAATGCGATTTAGAATGTATTGCTCCTGACTCGGCTCCTTGGATCCGTAATTAGGGATATCTTCAGCTATTGCGGGTGGGCGGAAGTGAGTGAGATGTGTGTTGGCCGGGTTTAAGACGCTGTTCGGATTTTTCCTGCTTTCTTCTAGAGACGCCAGGACATTTTTGCTAGTTGTCGGTGGGCTTGTTTCCTTCCTCAGTTTCTTGTCCTGATTCCTCATTCTATTTAGGCGTTTGCTTATAGATATATTTCTTTGCGTAATCTTTACTTGGCTTATTTTAGCAGGTATTTTAGTGTTGTTTACGGTGCGTGGGGGGGGGTGTGTGTAGGGCTGTTTATTGTGGGACGTCTGGAGGTGCGTGGATTTTGGGTAGGGCTGTTTATTGCGGGGCGTCTGGAGGTGCGTGGGTTTTGGGTAGGGCTGTTTATTGCGGGGCGTATGAAGGCGCGTGGGTTGTGAGTTTAGGGATTGAATTTTGTTAATGGATAGTCTTTGCTTTGCTTCTTGGAAAGCAGGACATCCTTTATAGCTGCTTACGTGGCTTCCATTACAATTTGCACAAACAGCAGGAAGGTTTTTGGGTTTGGTGCATGAAACCGTGGCGTGCAGTTGGCCACATTTCATGCATTTAAAAGGGTTTCTGCAGTAATTCCTTGAATGCCCAAAACACTGGCAGCGATGACATTGCGTAGGATCCTTCGATACCCGTTTCCTTTCAACCTTGACCCTTTGTTCTCCAAGGGATTTTAATAGCAGGACCTTGAGATGGCTGCCGTCAGCCTTGGGTATAACTTCAACCTCATGAATGCGCATAGGATTTCTTGAGTCCCTAAACTGCATTGCCCTGATGAGTTTTGTAGCTATACCGATATCTTGAAGTTGGCTTTCAATCCATTTGGTCGGGGTTGACTGGTGGAGATGCCTAATTACAATTTGGAAGCCTTTTTCACTCTTTGGCTGGTGGGAGTGGAGGGGTATGTTTGCCTCAAGGAGAACATTCTGAATTGCATTGTAGGCGTCCATTGTTTTAGCCTGGATTCTTATGTTGTTGCCAAGTTCAGTTTTGGTGGTAAAGCTATTGACCCCGGCTTTATAATTTAACTTTTCTATTAGCGGAATAATCTGCTGAATGTTGGTCAAGAAGATAGATGGTGGTTTCCTGCTAGCTGGAATCGTTTTCCAGGGCGGTAAGTCGGGATTAGCTACTGTGTTTGAGGGACTAGCTGCTGGAGCTGTGTCCATTTCAGCTGACTTCTGCAAAGATTCTCTTCTCGAATCTTGCCGAATTTTAATAGCTACTTTGCTTTTGAATATGGGTGTTTCAGAGGGTAGATTTGTGACCCCCAGATCGTCATCAGAGAAATCGTCGCGTATTCTAACCTTTTTGTTAGATGTTTGAATTAGGCCCTCATCAAGACAGTCCCCACGGCGCTTCCCAGGAGTTTTGGGAGAACTCAGTGTTTTTGTTAGGTTTTTTCTAGCTGCACTCGGTGAGCGTCCGAGGGCGGCAGAGTCATGTTTTGCGTGGGGTAAATTTTGCGTTAGAGTTGGTGAGCGTTTTGCATTTTCTCTAACCAACTCTGCAAAAGTTTTGACGGGAAAATTGTTCTGAGTAGCTGTGGGTTTGCCTGCGTGAGTGACAGCACTGATAGCTGTGACAGCACTGATTGCTGTGACGTCACTGATTGTTGGGCTTGGGTTTGAGTCTTGGGCGGAACGCGATGCGCTTATGGCGGGCTTTATTGGTTTTGTCTGACGTAAGTATGTGTCAGAGGGAGAAGCTTCTTTGGCAGTTTTTAATGATTTGGTTGCATTGGGGTCATTATGTTGCGTGGGTATGTTTATAAGTAATTTGGCGGGAAGCAGGTTTTGTGATGCTATGTGTTTGTCTGTGTGGGTGTGTGTCTTGGCTGCAATGGTAGGTATTTGCTTTAAGGTGAGGGGTGGGGGGTTTTTGGCGGCCTGTGCTGGCTTTGTTTCACGTAAGTATGTGTGGGAGGGAGAAGCTGCTTTGTCGGTTTTTGATGCTGTGGTTGCATTATTGTCGTTGTGTTGTGTGGGTGAGTTTATATGTGTTTTGGCGGGAATAAAGTTTTGTGATGCTGTGTGTTTGTTTGTGTGGGTGAGTGTCTTGGCTGCTATGCTCGCTGCTGCTATTGCTGGGTTTTTGGCGGGCTGTGTTGGCTTGGTTTCACATAAGTGTGAATGTGAAGAAAGGTTTATTTGACCGGTTTTTGATAATGTGGTTGCATTAGTGTCGTTATATTGTGTGGGTGAGTTTATATGCATTTTGGCGGGAAAGAGATTTTGTGACGCTGTGGGTTTGACTGTGTGGGTGTGTGTCTTGGCTGTTTTGTTTGTGTATTGCGTTTGGGTGAGGGGTGAAGAGTTTTTGGCGGGCTGTGTTGGCTTGTTTTCAAGTAGTTGTGAGTGGGAAAAAATTCTTTTAGCGGTTTTTGATGCTTTGGTTGCATTAGTGTCGTCATCGTGTGTAGGTGTGTCTACATGTGTTTTGGCGGGAAGAATTTTCTGAGTTGCTGTAGCTGTGTCTGTGTTGGTGGGTGTTTTGGTTGCAGAGTTTAAGCTTGAATCTTTGGTAGGGGGCGATGGTTTGGCGGGTTTTATCGGCTTGGTATTGCATGGGGGTGTGTGTGTGGGAAAAATTATTCTAGCTGTTTTCGCTGCTTTCTCTGTGTTGAGTGCACTGGCGTCATCGTCTTGTGTAGGTGTATCTACATGTGTTAGTGGCGAGGAAGTGCTAAAATTTTTGCTAATGGAAGTGGGGAAGGGGCTATCGGCAGGCTTTTTTTCAGTGGCTTTTGTGGTATTAGCAGTACTCCCGCATATATCAACAAATAAAGGGTCTGGCAATATGGTATTTTTATTTTCATTTAATACAATATTTTCAAAATCGTAAGATTTCATGTCGGTATTTAGTTGATATAGGCTTCTTCTTACTAAGGTGGTTTCATTTGGCGTTGGCGTTGTATCCAGCGATGAGACTCTAGCTGATGGCGGCGACGACGAGCAGTTGCTATCATCCGAGGAGATAGATAGCACTGTTGCCCATCCTTCACTTTGGTCTCCATTATGTCCGTCCATTTTGTATGCTGCGTTTCCTCGTGTTCACTTTGGGTAGCTGTTTCACTGGCGCCTCTGTCGGATTTTTAATCACCACTGACGCGCCGTTTTGGTCGGGAAGCCTAGGCGGGCTATTGGACTTCGATAAATCGGAGGGAAAAAAACACGGCTAGTAATCGGCGTTCTGGCGATTTTCCCGTCAGAATGGTTACCGATATATCGCTTCGCGTTGGCCGATGTCATTGGTCATTATCAGCAGCTGGTCTCACTACTCCTGGGCTTCGATAAATCGGTTTTAACTTTGTAGGTGGAGGTACGGAGACAGAATGAATTCTGTTCCGCATCCACAAATTTATTTTGCCTTTGATTACAATTTATGCAATATGTAGGTACAATTATTTGAATTTAGAGTTTAACATTGCATGGGGTGAGTTTGGGGCTTGGACATAGATTAGTATTTAATGGTAAGTTAGTATTTTTTATGAAGGCTTTAGATTATAGACAGAGACTTGGACTGGTAACATTATCGTCTTGCATGTTTTGTTTACATTAATAAATTGTAGCGATTTTACAGAAAACATAGAAATTTAGGACTAACATTGTGTAATTTATTTCTTTTCAGGTACCCCCGCCAGAAGGACGGAAGCATAGAGTCGCTGAGGAGCCTAAATAGCCATTACAGGTGAGTTTTTGTTGTGTGTTGGCTGTGGACTGTTGTGGCCGCAGGGAGTGGGCCACTTGCAACAAGTATGTCCGGCTGGAGTTGCAGGTGAGTTATTCTTGGTGGCAGCATCCAGCGCCGCCGTCATTTGGTGAAGATCCGTTATGTCGTCAGTGGCAGATATATGCAATTGTTTAATGAGATTGTTTGTGTTGCAGATGCAAGTTGCCGATCGTCAGGAAGAGGAGTTGCGCAGACAAATCCCACGCAGCTGTCGTTGCATTTTTATTGAGCTGCTGGCGTTATGGTGGTGGAGTGCTCTCTAGTGAGAAGTCGTCAGTGCGGATTGAAGCTCGATCTATCACCGAGGAGAGCCAGGTGCGCCGCGTCTTGTGGCCGTAGCATCAGGATTGGCAGCTAGTGGCCGCCGGTTCGAGATTTGTTGCAGAGGGCGGCCGCAACAAGAATGGCATGGAAATGGATGTAAAAATAGAATTTGGTAAGTATAATATTTGTTATTTGTTATTTGATGATTGCATTAATTTTTGTTGTTTCAGGTACATTGAGTGGAATTTAATTTAAGGTGAGTATTATATTTGTGTATATTTGTTTATATAGTAGCGTTTGTTATTGTTTTTCAGGTACTTAAGGAGGAAGCTAGTCTGGGGTGAGTATTGTATTTGCTTTTATAATTGCGTTGATTTTAATTTTATTTTTTGCTTTTCAGGTACATTTTGTAAGAGCTAGTTTGGAGGACCTTTGTTATTGTGCTATTGCAGCTGGAATGCCGCGGTTTTGGAGTCATCAAGTTGCAATTAGATAAGTATTATATTTTAAATATATATTTCCCAGTAATAGCTTGTGTTCCCTTGTTTCAATAGTTAGAGTCTTTGAAGCTGGAGCTGCGTGCTTGACGTCAGCAGGATGGAGCCGTCCACTAGCATCTGCTACTTTGTCTGTCCGGTTTGTTATTATTTATGTGTTCTTGAGTAATCTTTGTATCGCATTCTTATTTATTTTCCTTTCATTACAGGTTAGGAGAGAATTCGTCGAAGATACAGAACTGGGGAGAAAAATGCAATTTAAGGACAAGTTTTGCACCATATTGATGTGGCATCTGCGCCACGCAAATTATCCTTATTTATGCGTTGGCGTCAGGAGATGGAGACGGCATCATAAAATTGTCAACTTTTTGTATTTAAAATCGCGAAAGTTGGCGATTTTGTTTTGCTTTTGCGGTGCCTGTCTCTTATTGTCGGTTGCGTTGAAGGATTTACGTGCGTGGCGTCAGGAGTATGGAATCGCATATCTGTATCTGCTTGTTTGCCTGGCAAGTATTACGTTTTTCTGTGTGTCCTTTATTAATTTTGTATCATATTCTTATTGGTTTTTTTTCTTTCTTTACAGGTTTTCGGAAAATAATTGGACGTACGATACTGCGGAAAATTATGCATTTTTTTTTTTTACTTTGTAGGTGGAGGTACGGAGACAGAATGAATTCTGTTCCGCATCCACAATTTTATTTTGCCTTTGATTACATTTTGTGCAATATTTAGGTACAATTATTTGAATTTAGAATTTAACATTGCATGAGGTGAGTTGGGGATTTGGACATAGTTAGTATTTAATAATTAGTTAGTATTTTTGTTTAAGGCTTAGATTATAGACAGAGACATGGACTGGTAACATTATTATCTTGCATGTTTTGTTTACATTAATAAATTGTAATGATTTTACAAAAAACATTGAAATTTAGTACTAACATTGTAAAATTTATTTCTTTTCAGCTACCCCCGCCAGAAGGACGGAAGCATCGAGTCGCTGGAGGCCTCGAGAGTCATTGGAGGTGAGCATTAGTTGTGTTTTGGCAGGAAATTGGCTTCGGACGCTGGATGCGCGCCACTTGCAATATGAAAGTCCGGAAGGTGTTGCAGGTAATTTGTTGGTGGTAAGTTTAACCCGCGCCGCTGTCATTTGGTGGTTTTATCTTCCACCCTCAGTGGTAGATGTTTGCAATTATTTAAATAGTTTGTTAAATTGCAGGTCAGCTTCGGCAGTCGTCGGGGAGAGGATGCCTGAAGAAAGGTCCGGCACAGCTGTCGTCACGTAGTTTTGGAGCTGCTGCCATTAATGTGGTGGGATCTGTCTCGTTATGGCAGAGGAGTCAACAGTGCTGATTGTGGCTTGGTCGTTCATCTAGAGTGGCTAGGTGCGCCGCGTTTTGTGGCCATTTCGCCATGGTTTGC
Organism: Drosophila mauritiana; assembly: GCF_004382145.1. NCBI lineage: Eukaryota > Metazoa > Arthropoda > Insecta > Diptera > Drosophilidae > Drosophila > Drosophila mauritiana. The sequence goes on from NW_022881584.1 coordinate 167,502, forward strand.
GGCTTGAGCCTCCGGAACGTGATTAGTTGCCGAGAGCCGTCGCAACGATTGGGGCCGTGGAAATGGAAGTAAAATTAGAGATTGGGTGAGTATTATATTTGTTATTTGATTTTGTGATTGTGTAATTTTTGTGTTTTTTTTTCAGGTACATTTGGTGGGAGGTAAGTATTATATTTATAATTTATTTGTTTTTATAATTATTGCATTAATTTTGTTTTATTTTGTTTTTGTTTTTCAGGTACATTAGGTGGAAGCTAATATGGTGGTGAGTATTATAATTGTTTTTATGGTTGCATTAATATTTTGTTTTTCAGGTACGTTTTATAACTAATTAGGAAGCCCTTTGTTTTTGGAACGTAGCAACGGAAGAGCCGCGGGTTTAGTGTCGTCGAGTTGGCAATTAGATAAGTGTTTTGTTAAAGTAATTAATTCCCAGTTTTAGCTTGTGCTTCCTTGTTTCAGAATTTACAATCTTAGAAAGAACAGTTGCATGCTTATCGTCGGCAAGATGGAGCCGCCTGTAGGCGCCTGATTTCGCCTGGTTATTTGCCTGTCCGGTTTTTTTTAACTTTGTAGGTGGAGGTACGGAGACAGAATGAATTCTGTTCCGCATCCACAACTTTATTTTGCCTTTGATTACAATAAATGCAATATGTAGGTACAATAATTTGAATTTTTGAGTTTAACATAGCATGGGGTGAGTTTGGGGCTTGGACATAGTTAGTTAGTATTAATTTTAAGTTAGTATTTTGTAGGCATGGATTTCAGACATTGACATGATTGGTAACATTATCAGCTTGCATGTTTGTTTACATTTTTAAAATGAAATTATTTTGCAATAAACATTAAAATTTTAGACTAACATTGTTTTATTTATTTCTTTTCAGGTACCCCCATCAGAAGGACAGGAGCACCGAGTCGCAGAGAGCCTCAGGAGTCATCACAGGTAAGTTTTGTTGCATTTTGGCAGTGGACTGTTGCGGCCGCTGGAAATGGGCCACTTGCAACAATTTTGTCCGGCCGGCGATTGCAAGTTATTTGTTCTTGGTTTCAGCATCCCTCGCTGCCGTCATTTGGTGAGTATAGTTGTATCGTCAGTAGCATTTTTATGCAATTGTTAGAATATATTGCAGATAAGATTGCCGTTCATCAGGTAGAGGAGATGCAGTGAGTTGCCCACGCAGCTGTCATTGCATTTTTTGAGAGCTGCTGTCTATATGGTGGTGGAGTCGTCTCGTGGCAAAGAAGTCGTCAGAGAGGATTGTGGCTCGGTCTGTCACCGAAGGAAGCCAGGTGCGCCGCGTCTTGTGGCCATAGCGTCAGGATTGGCAGCTTGGAGCCGCCGTTTTGAGATTTGTTGCAGAGAGCCGCCGCAACGGAATAGCCATGGAAATGGATGCAAAAATAATTTGGTAAGTATTATATATGCTATTTGTTTTTTTTATGATTGCATTCAATTTTTATAGTTTCAGGTACATTGAGTGGAATTTAATTTAAGGTAAGTATTATATTGGTGTATATTTGTTTATATAGTTGCGTTTATTATTGTTTTTCAGGTACTTAAGGAGGAAGCTAGTCTGGGGTGAGTATTTTATTGCTTTTATAATTGCGTTGATTTATTTGCTTTTCAGGTACGTTTTGTATGGGCTAAATTGGAGGCCCTTGTCATTATGTTATTGCAGCTGGAGTGCCACGATTTTGGAGTCATCAAGTTTGCAATTAGATAAGTATTATATTATAAATATATATTTCCCAGTAATAGCTTGTGTTCCCTTGTTTCATTAGTTGGAGTCTTGGAACCTGGAGCTGCGTGCTTGACGTCAGCAGGATGGAGCCGTCTGTTATCGTCAGCTACTTTGTCTGTCCGGTTTGTTTTTATTTATGTGTCCTTGAGTAGTTTTTGTATCGCATTCTTATTTATTTTTCTTTCATTGCAGGTTAGGAGAGAATTCGTCGAAGATACAGAAATGATGAGAATAATACAATTTAGGGACAAGTTTTTCAGCATATTGATGTGGCATCTGCGCCACGCAAATGATCCTTATTTATGGATTGGCGTCAGGAGATGGAGACGGCATCATAAAATTGTCAACTTTTTGTGTTTAAAATCGCGAAAGTTGGCGATTTAGTTTTGCTTTTGCGGTGCCTGTCTCCTGATTTACGTGCGCGTCATCGGCAGAATGAGGTCGCATTTTTGTGTCTGCTGGATTGCCTGTCAGGTTTGTAATTTCCTGTGTGTCCTTGATTAATTTTTTATTATATTCTTATTAATTTTCCTTTCCTTATAGATTTTCGGGAAATCATTGGAAAATACGGAATTGTGGAAATTATACAATTTGGAGACGGATTTTAATTCTTTTTATATGATGTCAGCTCCGGGATAATGATCCTTGTTGGTGCAGTGGCATCAGGAGGTGGAGACGGCGTTGTAAGATTGTCAATTTTTTGTGTTTATAATCACGATAGATGGTGATTTTGTTTTTCTTAGCAGGGCTCGTCTTCTCTTGTTGGTTGCGTTGGATCACCGTTTGGCTGTGTTTATTGAGGTAAGTGCTTTATTTGATTGTCTTTGTTTATTTTCTTATTGGGTTATTGTTTTGTTTTCAGGTTTTAGCGTCTCTAAAGTAGGCGCTCGTCGATCTGAGAGAATTTAAGAGTAGTGGAGAGGATAGATTCTGCAGCTCCGCGCTAAGTGCCCTGAACGAAGCGTAGGCAGCTTTTATGGCCCGTCTATTGCTGTGCAGCACTGCAAGTAGATTGCATCGGTGATAAGGGATACTAATCGGGAAACGTGTGGCAAGAAAGTTCAGGTAAGTGACGTTGTGCATAAATTGCTGCAGCGAGTCGCCTTTTATTCATCATGTTTCTGCCACATTAATCCTTTTCATTTCGATCTACCGATTCATCTTTTATGTCCTGGTTGATTTTCTCCGCATCGTTTCGTCAGGATCAGCTGGAATGCGTTGTCTTGGGCTTGTTTATCCAGGCGCGTTGAGGTGAGAGTATTGTTTATTATTTTTGTGCATCCACTAATTGAATTATTATTCCAGATAAATTAGGCTGCGTCGAGGAAGGTGATGACAGTGGAGGAATTTGTAAGCAGACAGACGTGCGCTTTTCCATCGGATAAATATATTATTTATATAGAAATAAGTAGAATGTAGATTTAATTGGATGTGTCCATGTCCAGGTTATTGTTTATTCCTTGAGTGATTAAGGCCATTAAAATGTCAATTTTCTTTTCTAAGTTGTCGACTCTGTTTGCTAAGATAGTTGTGGGGCCGTCCAAGAAGTCTTTTTGCGAGTTAGGATTGGAGTTTCTTGGCGATTGCATGGCTTCATCAATAAATCTTGGTTTGAAGCTAGCTCTGGCAGCTCTGCTGGTGGTGGGAGGGCTGTCGTTGCTAACTTGCATGGGATTTGAAGTACCTTTTTCAGGTTCCTGGTATTTTTCTTCACTCCTTTGCTTTCGGAGCATGTCCTGGTAATTTTCCAGATGTCTTTGCGCTGGGTTGCTTGTCTTGGATACCAGTCTTGGCTTTGCGTTGATTTTTGAAGTTGTCCTACCCTTTTTGGGTATCTTGTTTGTGTTTCGGCGCCATTTATTCAGCCGCATCTGAATGGCAGAGTCATGGGAGGAAAAACGTGGCCTTTTGTCGTTCATATTTTGTCGGAAAGGATTTAGTATCGACTTTCTGGCTGCTTCCTGGCGGGCTTCAGCGATTGATCTGTTCAGGATTGCTGAGCTGTGTGGCAGCCGAGGGGTGTTATTGCGTGGAGGAGGGCCTTGACGTCTATAAAAGTTGTTTGTTGCGTCTTTAATTGTACGTATTTTATTTGTGTCAATGTTGTTTGCCGCAAGCTTTTGTTTTTCGGCCTTGTAAACGGGGCATCCTTTGTATGCACTAATATGCTCTCCAGAGCAGTTGACGCAGGTAGCAGGGGTGGTTCTTGGCTTGGTGCAGCAGGATGACAGGTGGTCGCCAGCGCATTTCATGCATCTTGGTGGCCTCATGCATGAGTTCTTGGCATGCCTGAAGCCCTGGCATCTGTAGCATTGGACCGGCTCCCGTGTCCTGTTTTTCCTTTCAATATCCACTCTTTGCCCACCGATTTGTTTGAGTGAGATAATTTTGTCATGACTGCCGTCCTTGGCCATGACGATCTCAACTTCAAACATGCGCATGGGCCCACCTGTAGCCGGGTTCGTCATATTTCTGACGAAGCGAGCTGTGAATCCGAGCGTAAGCAACTCCTTGACAATCCACGAGCATGGAGTGGAGTGGTGGAGATGTCTGATTACAACTCGGAAGCCCCTCTCGGACTTTGGCTGGTTGGTGAATAGAGGAAAGCCGTTTGCTATGAGGACATCTTTGATTTTGTGGTAGGCGGTCATGTCCTTGGCCTGGATCCTGACCCCGTTCCCTTCAGTTGCCCTGGTGGTGTAGCTGGATACTCCTGCTGTATAGTTTAGCTTTTCCAGGAGCGGGACAATTTCTTTGACGTCGTCAACGAGTATGGGTGGCGCTCTGCAGCTTTTTAACTTTGTAGGTGGAGGTACGGAGACAGAATGAATTCTGTTCCGCATCCACAATTTTATTTTGCCTTTGATTACATTTTGTGCAATATTTAGGTACAATTATTTGAATTTAGAATTTAACATTGCATGAGGTGAGTTGGGGATTTGGACATAGTTAGTATTTAATAATTAGTTAGTATTTTTGTTTAAGGCTTAGATTATAGACAGAGACATGGACTGGTAACATTATTATCTTGCATGTTTTGTTTACATTAATAAATTGTAATGATTTTACAAAAAACATTGAAATTTAGTACTAACATTGTAAAATTTATTTCTTTTCAGCTACCCCCGCCAGAAGGACGGAAGCATCGAGTCGCTGGAGGCCTCGAGAGTCATTGGAGGTGAGCATTAGTTGTGTTTTGGCAGGAAATTGGCTTCGGACGCTGGATGCGCGCCACTTGCAATATGAAAGTCCGGAAGGTGTTGCAGGTAATTTGTTGGTGGTAAGTTTAACCCGCGCCGCTGTCATTTGGTGGTTTTATCTTCCACCCTCAGTGGTAGATGTTTGCAATTATTTAAATAGTTTGTTAAATTGCAGGTCAGCTTCGGCAGTCGTCGGGGAGAGGATGCCTGAAGAAAGGTCCGGCACAGCTGTCGTCACGTAGTTTTGGAGCTGCTGCCATTAATGTGGTGGGATCTGTCTCGTTATGGCAGAGGAGTCAACAGTGCTGATTGTGGCTTGGTCGTTCATCTAGAGTGGCTAGGTGCGCCGCGTTTTGTGGCCATTTCGCCATGGTTTGCGGCTTGAGCCTCCGGAACGTGATTAGTTGCCGAGAGCCGTCGCAACGATTGGGGCCGTGGAAATGGAAGTAAAATTAGAGATTGGGTGAGTATTATATTTGTTATTTGATTTTGTGATTGTGTAATTTTTGTGTTTTTTTTTTTTCAGGTACATTTGGTGGGAGGGAGGTAAGTATTATATTTATAATTTATTTGTTTTTATAATTATTGCATTAATTTTGTTTTATTTTGTTTTTGTTTTTCAGGTACATTAGGTGGAAGCTAATATGGTGGTGAGTATTATAATTGTTTTTATGGTTGCATTAATATTTTGTTTTTCAGGTACGTTTTATAACTAATTAGGAAGCCCTTTGTTTTTGGAACGTAGCAACGGAAGAGCCGCGGGTTTAGTGTCGTCGAGTTGGCAATTAGATAAGTGTTTTGTTAAAGTAATTAATTCCCAGTTTTAGCTTGTGCTTCCTTGTTTCAGAATTTACAATCTTAGAAAGAACAGTTGCATGCTTATCGTCGGCAAGATGGAGCCGCCTGTAGGCGCCTGTTTTCGCTTGGTTATTTGCCTGTCCGGTTTGCTTTGTCCTTAATTAATTGTCTTTTGTATCATATTCTTATTAATTTTCCTTTCGTTGTAGGTTAGCGGAAAATCCGTGGGAGATGCGATACTGAGGAAAGGTATACAATTTGAGGACAAATAATGCGGTTTTTTTGTGTGGCGTCAGCTCTGCGCTAGTGATCCTTATTGGAGCAGTGGTATCAGGAGGTGGAGACGGCATCGTACTATTGTCGATTTTTTGTGTTAAAGGCACAAAAATTGGCGATTTTGTTTAACGATTGGTGGGCACATCTCCCCTTGTCTAGTGCATAAGCTGTAGGTAAGCTATTGTCTGCGGTCGGTGTGGTGAGTGCTTTTTTTTATTTAATTTTGTTTGTTAGATTGTTGTTGATTGTTTGCTTTTAGGTTTTAGCGTCAGCTCTCTGTTGGCGCTCGTCCAGCTGGAGGTTTATGGGAGCAGCAGAGTGTTGATCCAGATGCATTGAGGTGAGGGTATTATTTAGATTTTTGTACCGTCGCTCTAATTGGTTTGTTTTTCCTCAGGATTTAACGTTTAGCATGAGAATAGGAAATGAATCATTGTTGTCAAGAGAGAAGCAGGTCGACAAGCGTCTTTCCGGTCGCAGTTTGTAGTTTGTATCTTAATTAATTAGGAATTAATTGTAAATACATGTATTTTTGGATTTACTTGCTTTATTTATTTTGTGGAGACTAATTAGGTTGGTCAGCTTCAGGTTCGTAGTCTGGGATTACTATTTTGATTACAGTGGTGGGTTGTCCGAGCATTAATTCAAGAATTTCCTCTCTGGTCCTTAGTCCTTTTCTGAATAATTTGCTGTAGTAATTTATTTCAAGTTCACACCATCTGTCTGGTGGTCCTTTCTCTAAAGCTTTTCTCCTTTCGGCCTTTTCCTTTTCCACTCTCATTTTCTCAGCTATAGATTGCCTTATTTCCAATTCTTGGTCAGCAATCAGGAGGAGGGTTGGAAGGGTCTGTCTGTATTTGGTTCTCATTTTGGCGACTATTTCAGCTTCCTCGTTTTTTGTATAATCATGTATGGAGCTGTAGGTGAGTTCCGCAG